>NC_142876.1:35711818-36012954 GCF_051225735.1 Oryctolagus cuniculus
GGCTTTTCTAGTCAGCATTAAATATGCCCAAGTCTTTTCAATCTAGGAGCTTCTATATCTCTTACTTCACAATTCAATACCTTGAAAGAACTGTCTACAACCACCATATTCATTTCCTCTCACCTTGCATTCCCTTCCTAACTCTGCTCTGGTGAAATTGCTCTCCCAAAGGTCAGTGATGATTTCTGCCACTAAATCCAGTGGACATTTTACTCTGCAAACAATACACGGGCTCCTTGTCCCTGGAAACTGTCCCCACTCCTTCGTTGAAACACTGTGTCTCTTTCCTTGGCTTCTTGAAAGCTTCAGTCTTTTGGTTTTTCTTCTTCCTCTCTAGATTTTTCTTCATGAGCTTTTCTTCTTTTAGCCACACTTTAAATACCAAGTCAATCTGGGTTCTGTTTTCATTTCCCTCTCATTTTACTTTGTTTTCCACAGTGAGTTCATCTATTTTCATGACCAGAAAATTTTATATGCTAAGGATTTCCACCCAGATCTTTCTCATGAGCTCCAGAATTTATATACCACAGTGAACACTTCCATTTGAGCTTCCTACACATACCTAAAATTCAACATGTCAAAAAAAATCCATTGTTCCACTTTCCCAAACATGTGACTCTTTCAAATTCTTCATCTTCATGAAAGGTAAAGCCATCTACCCACTTACCTGAACTGCAAACCTGGTAGTCAGCCCCAATTTGGTCTTATGTTCCTTTTACCCTTCCCTCATCTAAATAATAACCAAATCTTGATGTATCACATTCCTCAGTAGGGCAGATCCATTCAATTATCTCTCTTTCCACTACTGATCATTCAGTTCAGGTTACCATCTCCTACCACCTGGACTATTTCCTCCATTGCACTTCTAACATTAAAAAATATAGGGGAGGGCTGGCATTGTGATGTAGTGGGTAAAGATGCTGCCTGTGACATTATCATTCCATATGGGTACTGGTTCGTGTCCCAGATGCTCTGCTTTCCAACCAGCTCCCTGCTAATGTGTCTTGGAAAGCAACAGAACTTGTCCCAAGTACTCAGGCTCCTGCACCCATGTGGCAACCCAGATGATGCTCCTGGCTCTTAGCTTCAGCCTGGCTCAGACCTGACCACTGCGGCCACTTTGGGAGTGAACCAGAAGGTGGGAGACCTCTCTCTCTCTCTCTCTCTGCCTCTACCCCCCCCTTGTAACTCTTTCGAAGAAATAAATAAATAAACCTTTAAACAAAAAAGGTACGGAGATTGGGAATCAAAGTACGATTGTTACTTTCTTCTTATAGCCAAACTATTTCCATTACCTAAATGTATTACAATTCTGTGTGGTTACTTTACCTTGATCTTCATATCAGCTACAGATAAAATATGTGACCTTTCATAGAACAGAATTGTGAATATAATACTTGGAGCAGATTCTCAAAAATGTCACATAGAGTTCTCCTTACTATCCTTAACTTTGCAGTTGGAATTTATCTTCTGTCTCACTAACAATTTCATGTACTACTTGGTATTAATCAACCAGTACTCAAAGTACGCTGTTAAAGTGCAGGCTCCAGAGTCACATATTTGTGCTGCGATACTGTATGACACTAGAGAAGATAGTTAACATCCCCAGGTAATCTTAGTGTACCTATCAGTAACATGAGGGTATTAATAGTGTCTGCCTTTCTCTGAAGGGAGGAAAGAACTTCCACTTTGCTTATAGCCTTGTCTAAATACTGACGGAGTTTGTGGACTCAAAAGGCTTACAAGGCCTAGGCAGCTCATGTCAAGAGCCTCGGGTGGTCACTGACACCATACGTAAGAGTGTTAATTGTTAAATTAACAACATGAGTCACTGTGCACTAACTCCCCACGCAGGACCTCTGTCCTCAATGAGTTGCATTATAAGAGTTAACTGTAAAACTATTTCTCAAACAGTTTGTGTGTGTGTGTGTGTGTGTGTGCAAATTGTTGAAATCTTTACTTAGTATACAGTTGGTCTTCTGTGTACGAAGTTAATTGAAAATGAATCTTAATGGAGAATGGGGCTGAGAAGGGGAGAGGGAGGAGAAAGGGTGGGAGTGTTGATGGGAGGGTGATATGGTGGGAAGAATCACTATATTCCTAAAGTTGTACTTATGAAATTTGTATTCCTTAAAAAATTAAAAACATAGTGTCTGCCTTGAAATGTTATTAGGTTTATTAATGTACATACAAGACTTAGGTAAATGCCTGGCACATGGCAAACTCTGTTGGGCATTTCTGTTATTATTTTAGCTGGCTTATCTCTTCTTCTCTCAGTTTTTCTGAGTCTTCTATTTATGTTCACCATCAAATTGCCCTCCTCTCACTGGGATGACTTTTTGCCCCATTCTCTCCAAGTTAGCCTCATATTGGTACCCCAAAGCAGCTTTCTTTATCTTCACTTTACAAAGGAGAGGAAAAGAGTGTGCAACAGAAGTCATCACAGTGTTAAAGAGTAAGTGATTTTCCGAGATGCAACTAAATCCCAGTAGCTCAGAACTATACATTTGGGCTCTTCTCATCTCTTGGGAGCTGTTTCCCTCTTTGCTACACAGTGAATGTTTCTATATGCCCTGCATGGTATTTCATTTCAAGACAAGAGACAATGGTGGTTGTCAAATGATGACTCTATTCCACCATGGTAGCTACAATTCCTAGCTTTAAAAGAATTCACTAAAATACTCTTAATATCTTTGCCTTGTTTTCAAACTATATGAAATAAATTAGTCTATTTCATTTATGTTTTTTCATAAAGGTACTTTTCCAGATTGTCTTTTATCTTGATGAGGAGCTCCTTACCCTATTTTTTTCCTGAATATTTTAAAATGAATGTTTTTTATCAAGGATCATGGAATGTCAAGGCTGGATGAGACCTCTGCCATTATTCCAGTTCCTTTGTTGTTAATTGAAAAGCTTCTACTCTCATTCAAACTGCTATCACTTACATAACTCATCCATTATTAAATTACTCTAAAATGGTTATTTTCACATTTTTTCAAAGTGTCTTCCATTTATATAAATGTATATTTTATGATTACTGAAATAAAATGCAGATTTTCTTTTGTTTTTAATTTAATTTTAATTAGTTTTTTTTTTTTTACAGATTCAATGTGGTTTATAGATACAATTCTGAGAACATAATGATATTTCTTCTTAGTTTACTAAGCAATGTATATAATTTTGGACATGAACAACCACTCTGGTTTACCAAAGAAGAAACTGAGGTCAAGAAGAGTGTTTCATGCTTTGGACATTGGTGATTCCTTTATGTCATGCTGTCTCTTTCATATAGAAGATGAGTATTTCAGCTGATAAAAATTATTAACAAAGTATATAATGAGGTTGGTTTCCTTAATGCTAGTATATCACTTGATATTCATAAAAGACCACATCATAATATAAAACAGATCACTTATTGAAAATTGAGGCAGTAGGTGAACAGATGAGGGACTATGTGTCACTTTTTCCTCTGATACAGCAGTAGCTTCTTTTGCCATGTTGGAAGGATTTCCTGGAGATACTGTGTTCTCACGTATGCATGTAAGTAGACAGCATGAACTTATTTCATGCTTCAAGTACTCATATCAATCGCAGGTTTCGAAGAGCTAGAATACTTGTGAGTAACACTATTGCTTATAGAAGCTGGAGAATAAGTCCATTCAGTGGAAGCTGTTTTAGGCAGGTGTGGTTCAGAGGGAGAGAACAGTACCCTATGGGAAAGCAGGGTCCTGGGAAATTGCATATGAAGTTGCTACTTTGGATCTAGGAAAGGACCCATCAGATATCTCAAACACTGTCCTGGGAGGGACAGGAGTAATCATTTTCTTTTCTTTTTTAAAAAGATTTATTTATTTTACTTGAAAGTCACAGTTACACAGAGAGAAGGAGAGGGAGAGAGAGAGAGGGAGAGAGGGATAGAGAGAAAGAGAGAGAGAGAGAGAGGTCGTCCATCTGCTGGTTCACTCCCCAATTGGCTGCAACGGCCAGAGCTGTGCTGATCCAAAGCCAGGAGCCAGGAACCTCTTCTGGGTCTCCCACTTGGGTGCAGAGGCCCAAGGACTTGGGCGATGGCTTTCCCAGGCCATAAGCGAGTTTGATCAGAAGGAGAGCAGCCAGGTCTCAAACCAGCACCCATATGGGATGCTGGCACTGCAGACGGCAGTTTTATTTGTCACACCACAGTGTCGGCTCCAGGAGAAATCATTTTCTTTCTTTCTTTTTTTAAGAATTATTTTATTTATTTGAAAGACAGAGTTACAGAGAGAGGTAGAGTCAGAGAGAAAGAGGTCTTCCATTCCACTGGTTCACTCCCCAAATGACCATAACAGCCAGAGCTGAGCAGATCCAAGGCCAGGAGCCTCCTCCAGGTCTCCCACATGGGTGCAGGGGCTCAAGGACTTAGACCATCTTTAACTGCTTTCCCAGGCCATTAGCAGAGAGCTGGATTGAAAGAGGAGCAGCCAGGACTCGAACCAGCACACATTTGGGATGCTGGCACTGCAGTGGGGCTTTAACCCACTGCACCACAATGCTGGCCACAGGAGCAATCATTTTCAATGAGTACAGTATGTATTTAGATTGCTGGGGCTAAACTGAAACTTGAGTCTCATGATATTAAATTTAAGAAACCGTGGCACTAAAATATTTGCTCTTTAGTGGGCACCAGACCTCAAGACACCAAATTGAGCACATACTATCATGGAATGAATAACCTTGGTGGACACATTTTTCCTCCTTCCAGTATGAAACATTTTCATATGTAGCCTCAATTTTTCTTTAAAAAAAAAAGCCTCTCGGTAGCCTTAATTTTATTTCCATATGGCTATGCTCCTCTTATATACACTGGAAAGAGGGAATAACACCCAGATCATCCATGTTTAGAGGCTTCAGCCTTGCTTCAATATGCCTCTAAATATAGGCTTTAAAATGTAGACAAATTAAATAGACAAGAAGTCTTTGTAAGCTCACTCTGGAAATGGTGAGATAATTGGTTAGGGCTGAAAGAACAAGTGAGAAGTACAAACAGTAGAACTGTCCAAGGGGACTTCCCTTTCTATCACCCCAAAGGATAAGTGCAAATAAGAAAACAGAATTATAGAAACTTAATTTTAGAATTACTATCAGAAAGCATATTATTTAAAATTTTTATTTTATGTATTGAAAAATGAAACATAGACTTTTCTTAGTTTTAGGAGCTTATCAATGACACCATAAGTCTATGGTTCTTTAAAAGTAGTGCTTTTGGGCCGGCGCCGCGGATCACTAGGCTAATCCTCCGCCTAGCGGCGCCGGCACACCAGGTTCTAGTCCCAGTCGGGGCGCCGGATTCTGTCCCGGTTGCCCCTCTTCCAGGCCAGCTCTCTGCTGTGGCCAGGGAGTGCAGTGGAGGATGGCCCGGGTGCTTGGGCCCTGCACCCCATGGGAGACCAGGAAAAGCACCTGGCTCCTGGCTCCAGCCATCGGATCAGCGCGGTGCGCAGGCCGCAGCGCGCCGGCTGCGGCGGCCATTGGAGGGTAAACCAACGGCAAAGGAAGAGCTTTCTCTCTGTCTCTCTCTCTCACTGTCCACTCTGCCTGTCAAAAATAAATAAATAAATAAAAAAAAGTAGTGCTTTTGGTCACTTAATGGTATAATTATTGGGCCACTATTGTTGCCATGAGGTAGGATAAATTAACACATTACTATCTTTACAACTTTGGTTGTTGTATCGAAAGAGCATTTCAAACATGGAAAACCAAGACACCGTGGCAAAAAAGGACCTACATGAAGGATTTCTGTGAGTGAGACCCCTGTGGAAACAAGGGGCCATCAAAGAAGGATGCACTTTTCTATGAAGGGAGGAGAGAATTTCCACTTTGCTTATGGCCGTGTCTAAATATTGACGGAATTTGTGGTCACAAAAGGCTTTCATAGCCTTGGTAGCTCATGTCAAGAGCCTCCAGTGATCACTGACGCCATAAATCAGGGTGTTAATTGTTAAAATAACAACAGGCGTCACTGTGCACTTACTCCCCATGCAGGACCTCCGTCCTTAATGAATTGTATTATGAGAATTAATTGCAAAACTTGTTCTCAAACAGTACTTTATACGTTGTGTGTCGGTGTGGGTGCAAACTGTTGAAATCTTTACTTAGTATAGAGTGGATCTTCTGTATATAAAGTTAATTTGAAATGAATCTTAATGAAGAATGGGATGGGAGAAGGAGTAGGAGGTGGGATGGGAGTGGGGGTGGTAGGTGGGTATGGGGGAAGAACCACTACATTTCTATAGTTGTACCTATGAAATTTGCATTCACTAAATAAATGCTTTAAAAATTAAAAAAATAAAGAAACACTATAGACTCAAGAGCTTGATTGTGACCCTCAATCAGTATGTGTTAGAGGTATTCATAGAAAGCTGATGTGGAAGAAGTGGACTTTGTGGACTAGCACCTGAGCTAGTCTGAGAGAAGGGATAAGAGCTGGCAGGTGGTAGTGGAGGGAGAGTGCACTTCAGGTAGTATTAGTATTTCTATAGGAAGAACCTTTGACTGCAGAGATCGTTCATTTTGTTCTTTACAATAGTTTTCATATTCTAATTTTAATCCATGTGAATAACATTGGGTAAGTTACTTAGCCACTCTTGTCCTGTGTTTCTTTAGCAGCAAGGAGGGAATAACAAAGCAAGTCTGCATTATAGGGAAACCGGGAGGCATCGTGAATTCGAACATTATAAAGGGTTTTATTCACATAAAGGGGAAGAAGAATATGCTCCACAAAATTCTACAGCCGGAATTTCAAAGCATCATTGTTGCCTAATGATGGTTTCAGCTTTGCCCTCAGTGGATCTATAGTTGGAGTTTTGAAACTGAAAAAATATCTTTGTTATGTTTTGCCTGGATCAAAGCACACATAAAGCCTGATCAAATGGAAAAAAAAGAGAAAGATACAGGCAAGTGCCTCAGCATGACAATGAATGGCCCTCAGGTTTTTGCTAATGCCCTAACCAGTTAAAATGTTCCTAAACCTTTGTGAGCAGGGACAGGAATCCAACAAAATTACCATACATGTATTCTATCCAGAATGGTGCCCATTTGCTATTGGAGATCAGAGTTGCTACAGATAGAAAGACCAACACTTTGAGGATATGAAGCTATGCCCCAACAGAAGAGATATTTGTTAGAAGAAAAGTAAAACTGTACAAGGTTGGAAGACTGTTAGGAGAGGGTGAAGATAAGGAAATCTGTTTAAATAAGAACTAGTCCATGTAACAAAATCCTGATTTTTCATTCTTAGGTACACAATGAGCTCCTTCAGATGAGGATGTTTTATGAACAGATAGAAATGTCTTATAAGGAACTTATCAATTGTTTGCATATAAATGAGATTTTTAATGAGAACCAGAGAAAGCTTTCTTCAAATGAGTCAGACTGGCATTTCTATTAACACTGGGTAGAAGGACATCTTCCTTTTCTCCTAAGCTATGGTTTCTGATGGCTCCCACACATACTGAAGAATTATCTTCATTGTGATTTCAGAATAAGTGAAAGTAGGAACTGTTACATGTAGTGCTGTAAATTCCAACCAAGCCTGGAAGAGTCATCTTGGAATAAGAATTCTTGTTGCATAGCTTTAGCATTATTGACATCTTATCTTTTCTTGTAAAGAACTAATTAATGACTAGTTTTTATCTTTTACTTCCCAAATCTTTTTACCTTTTTCAACACTTCTTTCAAGATCTACTAGCAACATAATGCCGACTTTTTCTGCTTAGTAGATGGTAATCCTTTGAAGTCCTGAAGTGATAATAAATAGATGGAAAAGTAGAAAATTTGATTTTGATAAGATACAAATATATTTGAGCTACAAAATTAAAGCAAACCACTTAATTTGATTGGCTGTTTTTATCTCAATGGAATAATTTATATAGTAAAACCAACTGCACTGTAATTTTTTGAATGCTAGAACTATTTCTTATGTCTATTTCATTTCTTCTCCTGCTTCCTGCCTTGATGTTTAGCATAAAGTCTTATCCTCAGAAAATGTTCAATATGAGATTACTTCAAAAAGTTGATGGAAAGGGACAGGTGGTTAATCTCCTGATCAGGACTCCGGTTAAGATGCCCATATACCACATCAAGGTGTGTGATTTCAATTCCTGGCTCTAGCTCCTGATTCCAGCTTCCTTCTAATGCAGATCCTGGGAGGCATCAGTGATGGCTTGAGTAGTAGTTAGGTCCTGCCACCCCTGTGTGAGACCTGGACTGAGATCCTAGATTCTGGCTTGTTGACCACTACAGGCATTTGATAGTGAACCAGTGGATGGAATCTCCTCCCATCCTGCCCCTACTCTCTTCTCTGTCTCTTAAATAAACAAAAATTTTAAAATTTTACTAAAAGCTTATGGAAAATGGAATTAAAAGATAACTTATTTTGGTGCAAAAAAGATTTTGAAATTCATGCATAGTTTTTTCATAATATATATTTCCATGAAGTTTTGGAACACCGCTGTGTATATAGGTTGATTGAATGATTATTTTGAGTATTTACTAAAACAACTGATTTGTCAATATCACAGATGCATGCTGGACTCTTCAGAATAGTCGTGGGTTTCCAAGGGAGATTCAAGGAGGCCTTCAGGAGCCATGGTGTATTTATTCTCATCTCCCTTCCACGGGTTAATCTGATGATCTGCACAGTGTTTCCTAAAGGTAGGTGCTCTACTTGTGTTTATTGAATTAAAAAAAGCTTCTAGTGCGGAGCAATAGCTCCTCAACTAAATTCTGTTATGAAAACTTGTACTATCAGATTGAATTAAAAACCATAACAAAATTCTTGCCATGAGTTGGCCTTTCAGTATCAAGACTCTAATATAATAATAAAAGGTTATTTCCTTCAAGCTCTATTATCTTTCTAGCCAAATGTTCATTGTAACATGAAAGACAAGCTCCTTAGAGCTAAAAGGTTCTCCCTTAAATGAATGGAGGGGAAAAAATGAAAACCACTTACCTGGTCAACATTATTTCATTGGGTGCTAAGGAATAAATCAGGCCTGGCATGACCTTCATTGAAATTTCAGATTTATTTACAGAGGTTTGTGCTGATCGCTTTATCTACCGGAGGCTCCGTTTCCCCTTGGTGACTCATAAGTAATGTGGCCCACGCAAACCCGTGTAAATAGAGCTAATATTTCAAGGGAGGTCATGCTATATACTCTTCCCCTGAGGATAGATGATGGCTGACTGCTGGGCTGATATGAAATTTATCTTTGTGAGGGAGAAGAGGGATTGTGTGGCCCAGAGGGCACCATCCAGGGTTTGTGAATCCTGAGAGGGGTGGAGAATCCAATTGTGTCTGTCTTGCGTGTTTCTACTTATGGGCAAAGAGCAAAGATTAACAAAGGAAACAAAACAAAATAACTCACTCAAGTCAGATCTTAAATAGTCTACAAAATCATCATTGATTTTTCCAAGTTTATTTATATATGTCTGTGTGTGTGTGTGTATCCCTTTGAACTCAGTAAATCCCATGGTCTTCAATGAAAGATATCTACTCACCAGTAAACAGATCTTTAAGTAGGTTGCCTCTATCAGTTCTACGTCTTGTTTTCCATAGAAATTTAGAAGAAAACACGCCCCCTAGAGTTAGTTTGAGTTGGGAAAGCTTTCCAGCGGTTGTTAATCAAACTTGAACTGACCTTTAGGATAGGTAGTACCCAGATAAGTAGGAGGAAAAGGAGAGAAAGACCCAAGATGTAGGCATGGGGTGGGCAAAGATTTAGCAATGGCAAAATAGCTTATGTTTCAGATGACCACTCACGAGGACAAAGCAGTGAGAATGAAACTACATTTCAGACAAAGGAGGTCATGCTCCCCAGCTGTGAGCCCACGCTGTTTACCGTCTTGGGCTTGTGGTGAGGCACGGTTCCTGCATAGTCTCTGGAGATGCATTTTCTTAGCATTGTTGAGGTTATATAAATTTCATGTGCGCACTGAACTCATCTTGTATTTGAGTTTCATTTTCCTTCTCACATCCAGGGAAGAACATAGTAGCAACAAAGTTTTCTTCAAGTTCATTTCTCTGTTAGTCAGTTTTAATGTGGAGGAGACATACTTTCAGATTGTGCTTAAATTTTATCGTAAGGAAGTGGTTTGCAAGGATTTCTTATGTCTTGGAGTTGGTAGGAAATCTAGCAGAAATCAAGATGGCTTCTTTTCAGACTACTCTCCTTTTTTGCTCATGAGGCTGTATTCCTGGAGGTGTGCTTGTCCATCCTCTCTGACTACCTCTGGTTCTGACATCTCCATTCATTCAGAAGAGGGTGGTCTTAGGCGTGAAGGGCTGTGGGCTGCAAAAATATACATCCTCACTGGGGCCCCTCAAGTAATGCTGTCGGAGGCCCTCTGTTTCTCATATGCTTCCTCTCCAAAAACATAGATGGATATTTGGTAATTCGGTCTGTCAATGGAATCACATTGTTTATGCTAAACCACCAAGTCTGGCAATTTTTGGACAGGGCTTGAGGCATGGGTCTACTAATGATTGTTCTGAATTATTAAAATTAGTGATAAGGAAAACACAAGAGTAAACACACATACACCAAACAGTGCAGTGTAATAGAAAAAAAATCGGCAAGAAGGGTGGCTTTTGGCCTGGAGGCGAAGATCCCAGCTGGGATGCCCATACGCCGTATCAAAGTGCCTGGGTAAGTTCTGGCTCTGCTCTTGATTCCGGCTTCCTGTTAATGTCCATCCTGGTGGGCATCAAGTGATAGCACAAGTTATTAGGTGCTTACCACCCATGTGGGAGACCTGGATCTAATTTCTACCTTCTGCCTTCAGCTTGTCTCAGGTCCATCCATTGTAGGCATTTTGGGAGTAAACCGGTGGATAGGATCTCTTACTCTCTGTTTTTCTCTCTGTCTCTGTCTCTCTGTAGCTAAAAAAAAAATCATTATTTGAAAATTTAAAAATAGCAAAAGGGAAAACATATGGCATGGAACAAAAATGAGTACAGGCACCTTTGGCAACTTCTGTACTTTATTCCTTCTATACTCTACCTATCTAAGTCTGCGTGATCTCTTCTTACCTTCTGAAGTTCGCTTAGAGCACACATCTCATATGGAGGAAGCAGAAAGAGGAAGCTAAGATGAGATGGGTGTCTTTTTTAGGTAAGGATCATGCTCCTCCATTCATTTATTACTAGACATGAAGAAAATATATATGTATGTATATATTTACACATATACATACACACATATGCACACACACACAAAGAGAAAGAGAGAGAGAGAGAGAGAGAGAGAGAGAGAGAGAGAGATTGCATCCTAGTTTACTCTGAAACAGCCAGAGCTGGGCCAGGTCAAAGTCAGGATCCCAGAAATCAGTTAAGTCTCTTATATGGGTAACAGATACCCAAGTACTTGAACCATCATCTGCTTCTTTCTGGGGTGCACATTAGCAGGATGTGTGACGGAAAATGCAGGAGATAAGACATGAACCATGCACTCTGATAGGGGATATAGGCGTCCTAAGTGGCATCTTAACCATTGTCAAATGCTTGCCCCACCTTTTACTTCTGTATGTCCTCCTGTTTTACTGTGGGCTGGGTGAGGACACAGTATCTGGCGCATAGTTGATGCTCAATGAGTATTTATTGGTTCAGTGAGTGAATTTAGGCTGAGCCTTTATGCCTGTGTGTTTCAGACACATTCACAAAAATACAGTACATAAATCATGCAGGTATATTTTTATTTATTAAGAATCATTTTTCTCTTTTGTTTTTATTTTTGTGTTGCAGGAAACTCTGGCTAACTAAAGCAAAAGTGGAATTTAATGGAAAGGTATTGCTAACTCACAGAGAAGGCTTAGAACCAGGATTGGAAGAGAGCAGGAGCTATCCAGCATTGGAGAAGCAGAAACAGTAATGACTGTAATAGCTTCATAGGAGGGACAGCCAGGTCAAGGGCCACATCTACAATCAGTGAATTAATAATTTCTCTGTCACTGAGAACAAGTTTCACATATCACAGAAAGAGCAGCAATTAGCATAGTTTGAGTCTCTCTTTGGCCCACTGGCATAATAGTAAATTCTTCTAAAGAAGATATTATCAGGAAAGAGGAATGAATGACGAATAACAAGTGTTCATCCCATTTACACACTGGTTAACTGCTTCAAATCATTCTATGTTGTCACAGTCTAGGGTATTTACTCATCGGCATTTTGGGTACCTCTTATAGAGAGGTGTCCTATTATATCAAGATGTTAGTCTTCCACATCAATGTCTCAGCTCCTGAGACTTCATATACAGCTGGTATATGGTAAATGTGTTGAATGAATGAATAAATAGTAAACAAGTAAAGTGGTAATCATCAGAGAATTCTATTACAGTGGATGACAGAAATGTCTTAAGGTGTCTACTTCAGGTTCAAATTCAGTTTTCAAGTGTGTCTTAGAACAACCTTGGGAAATAGGCAAACCAGTTATAGTCCTTATGTTACTAATTAAGAAATTAGACTTCACAAGATTATATGATTTATTCTGGGTCACAAAATTAATTACTTTCAAAGCTTGGATGAGAATATAGGTCATCTGTTTCCTACTCTAATGCTGGACATAATGGTTGAGTAATTTTTTTCCATTTTATTGTTCAAAAGTTTGGTGATGGATGATAATTCAAAGATGAGCATGGAGTTTTGCAAGGGAACAAAAGAAGTCTGAGAAAATTTGAAAATAATGAGTTCTGTTGAAAATGAAACAAATGAGAAATGCCATGTTTACTGTGTTTTTAGAGTTTATGAGTGGAAGGAGTATTTGTGTATGTGCGTGTATGTAAGTGTGTGTGTGTTTAAAGTAGAACATTTAGGTAGAGATTCTCTTAGAAATAGAGCTGTGAGCAAGGTGGTAAAGAGAGAATAATGTCATGGACTCTCCTACGAGGACACTTTCTGATTATTCCTATCCCTCGTATATCTCTAAGCATTAAGGGTTCTATTGTTGTTTGTTTGAATTGTTATGCTATGAATAATTGTAATTAAAATGAGTATGTTCTATAATTAATATTCCCAAGCAACAATAAACAAACAAGGGATATTAAAAAGAGAATCTTTGTGTTTTTGGAGAAATAGTTTTTGAAAAAAGGGAATCATTAGATGCATACTAAAAATATTTCAGATTGAGTAGTCACATAGTACACAATTATTGGCATAGAATTTCTAAAAAGCCCTTTATAGTATACTTCTGAATATCTTGAATTTGGACATAGCCCTTTGGAAGGGACTTGGCAAGTTTCTAACATGTTCACAGCACAGCGTACAATCTTACAACAGTTGGATTGAGGACAATGTGGATGGTTATTCCAGCAGACTGGGGAGGTGGGGTGTCAGCTTCCTCTGGTTTGTAGAACATCTGCTGTTTTGGAGAGATGATATGTAGAACCCTCTCAGTTCCTAGCTTTGGAAGGTAAAACAGAAAGTATTCTAGTACAGTTTATTTTCAAGACAACTCATTCTCAGCCTGTCATCTTTAAGGTTTATTTAAAAATTTAGTTTCTTATTCAGGCTCCCTGGGAGGATTAACCTAAGATGGAGAAAGCAAAGGGCGTCTGAGCCATTAACAACTTTGGTCTTTCTTAATCTCCATATGCAACTCCAACTTGTATGTTCTCTCTGATGAATAAGCTCATGTATTCAGGAGAGAAAGAGCTACAGAGCAGCAGCAACAGGACTGTGACGAGCTTACAGGACTGCTCACTCACCCTTTGTTGAAAATTGCAGCAAGCAGATTCTCAGTGAAGATATTCCTGGAAGAAAGCAGGTTGGGAAAAAGGCAAATAATGAAGAAAACCATGAGCAAATGAATGGACATGCAAGAAATGGACATGACTGAGATGGAAGTGAACCTGAAAGGAACGTTCAGCCAGAACAGGAAAGAAAAATGATCACATTTCAGTCCCATTGGAGCCTTGAAAATTTACCTCCCAAAAATTGCTCTTAGAGAGAGCAAGTGAGCAAATAAACTTCACTGTTGGCAACATTTTGATAATGAGAATGATGGGTTATTCAAAGTGTTATTAAAAAAAAAAGCGTTCCATCATTTCAGCAGTTTGTAGTTTTGGCAACTAGTGTAAAGAAGAAAAAAAAATCAACATTTAAAACTGCCAAGTTTTATCTTCCTCCTTCAGTACCTTCAGGCCCAGTTTTTCTGAGGCAAAAGAGAAAAGTCACATATCCCCTAAAATTTTTACAGATAATCTAAAGTGAAAAGGATCCTTGAGATATATGTTTTGCCCTTTTTTATAGAGACCAAAAATTAGCATTCATACTCCCTGTTACAAGTCCCATTTTGATCTTTTTTTAATTGCCAGTGAAAAAGTAATGAAGAGCCATTCTAATTTAGCCACGGAAATCCTACAAATGATAAAAAAAAAAAAGACTGAGCTGACAGGTGTGCTGAAAATGGTCATGTCTTTCCTCTCATTTTGAGTCTAACTACAGCTAATAATGGTACTGAGTCATCCTTTGAACTTCTCTTGGAGTCTTTCATCTGGAGAGTTCAAAGTCCTTTACAAACAATAAATAATTAGGTCTCACAAAAGTCCTTAGAGTAGGAACATGAGAATTACACTGTACCCATTTTACAGTTAAATAATGGATTATCACTGGCACAGAATTGGCCATGAAAATACCATCTTCTCTCTGTCCTCTGCCCTTGGCTTATTTCTCTCATTTCTAGGGCCTATCAACTTCTAGGCACTCCCAGGAAGAGTCACCCTTCATACTTTCTCTTCTATTTACACCAAACTCACCAATTTCAGCAGCTTTCTTTGATCTTCCACTTTCCATTTCTGACCATTGCCTTTTGTTTGTTTGTTTGCCTCCAGGCTTGTATAATCAGTGTCTCTGCTGCTTTGTGAGAATGATTATTTCTCTGGTGTACTCTGCATCTGACAAGTCAGAAACAGGGCTTCTATTCCCTTTTTAAAAATAGTTAATCAATGTGTGTTTCTTGATGACCCACTATGTGCATCCTAACCAGAGCACAGTGGAAGCTTGGCAGGGAGCAGAAGATACGGATCCTTCATTGGAGAATTAGCACGTAGGTGATGACACAAGACTATCATGCAGGGCACAAAAAGGACCACCACCGGAGCCTGTGTCAAATGCCTAACTGTGTGTTACTGGATCCTAGGAGTACAGGAATTCAGACAAAATGGCTAGGCTAGTTAGACTGGCTTTTGGGAGGAAGTTCAGTTTGGTGGAGATTTTTGAAGACTGGATTAGTAGAGGATTGAGGAAAAATATCCCATGTCCAGGTTGAAAATTCACCCTGTGGTGAGGGGGATTCTGTCCTGTTAGTGGATGGTAACAGATAAATAGAATTAGAGCTTGTTAATCTCCCTGGAGTATGCAGCAAAGCTCTTTGCATATGCTTAATACTCAAGGAAATTGGGAATCTGGCTGTAAGGTTGGGGGTTGGGGGTACAGAGATCAGCATAGCCCATTTATGTGACTAGAAACTCAATTTAGCAATTTGCAAAAAAGAATTTTCTTCCTGTCAATCAAACTAGGGGTAGCTTTCTCTTAATATATTTCTTCATTCACCATAGGTGGAGATAGGGCCCTGCTATATGTCAGTATACAAAGTATAAAGCAGTGTGGACAACAGGTCATATGTTTTTTTTTTTTTTATTATTTTTTGACAGGCAGAGTGGACAGTGAGAGAGAGACAGAGAGAAAGGTCTTCCTTTTGCCGTTGGTTCACCCTCCAATGGCCGCCGCAGGTGGCGCGCTGCAGCCGGTGCTCTGCGCTGATCCGATGGCGGGAGCCAGGTGCTTATCCTGGTCTCCCATGGGGTGCAGGGCCCAAGCACTTGGGCCATCCTCCACTGCACTCCCTGGCCACAGCAGAGAGCTGGCCTGGAAGAAGGGCAACTGGGACAGAATCTGGTGCCCCGACCGGGACTAGAACCCGGTGTGCCGGTGCCGCAAGGTGGAGGATTAGCCTAGTGAACCATGGCGCCGGCCAACAGGTCATATGTTAATCAGTACCAGAAGCAAGATGGTCCCTGTGTGGGGCTTTGCTCAGTGCTAGCTTCTGGAAGGAGTTGAAAAATAGCTGGGCTTGATTATGGGTTGATAGAGAGCAGCAGATAGGTCCTGCATCCTGGGGGAATGGAATGAGCACATGCAATGTTGGCAACAGGAGGTCCTTGTACCTGGGGAAGTTATAAGAATCACCTTTACTGCCTTGATGAGTGTGAGAATAACAGGAAGGGAATCAAGTGGGAAGCATCTGTGGAGGGCTTGGGAACTCAGGAGGTAGAGCTTAAAGCAGGCAGAGTGTGCTGGGGAAACAGGGAGACCAGTCAGCAAGAAGCCCATACTTCATACTTGCCAGCACCTTTGCAGTTTCAGAAACTTTTCTATCTGCATTATTTCATTTGATCTACATTTCACAGATGAAGAATGTGAGCAATGGAGAGTTTAGGGTTTCCCCAAAGATTATATTGCTACCCAGTAGCAATTTAGCTGTAGAATTTAAGATTTATGTCTCTTAATCCTGGTTGCTCCTGTTAGCTTCAGTAAGTAGGGTGGGGCAGGGAAAGACCCCAGATTACTCCTCAGAAAATCATCTTTCTCTTTCTATCGTGGGACTAGAGAAGCAGCCAGCAGTCCATACATGGGGGTGTAGCTAGTCTGACCTCTGTGGCTTGGAGCTCTGGCTGAGATAGTATTTTAGCAATGTTTTTGTTGGGCAGGAAACTTAGTGCAGGGCCATGCACACAGTAGGCGTTCCATAAATATTTGTTGACGCTGTGGCTGCTGCACGACTATCTCACAGCAGGCCTACCATACCTAATCGCCTCAGATAGGACTGGGAAGAGATTGAAAATAAAATCTCATCAATAATAGAATCTGTTGTTTTTCCTTCTCTGCCCAGGGAGACTTTGGATTCTCAGTTGCATTTCCAGTATTTTAAGATGGGAATAATTTTCACAGTGGCAGGTACAGCTGGTGAGATGCTGTTTTAATACGAAAGAAAATGCTAGAATAGAATTTAAGAATATTAAGAAGGGATTTGGTTTCTGACAGAAATATTAGTTGTAAAGGCCGGTATGAAGATTTTAGAGAAATTTAATTAAAATTTAATCTTCTTTCTAATTAAAGTTTCCTTTAATTAAACTTAAAATTAAATTTGCTTTAATTGGAGGAATTTAAAGGGTATTACCTTTTGAGTGTCAATCATTTTGAGAAAAAAATTATGCTGCTTTGTCTAGTTTAAAATGAGGATTGGTGTCAAATTTCTAGAAAAGTAATAAAAATATTGTATTTAAGTGTAAATCAGCGCTCCTTGGAGTTTGGCTTCTCACTTGCCTAGTTCAGAAATACTTGGCTTGAATTGCAGTTTCTCTGTGGGGACACCAATGGAGAAGGTCAGGTTTAGACCATCAAGGGCCATAATGAGAGAGTTCTGCGTTTCTTTCTCCATTTCAGGTTCTTTGGGGAGCTGTCTCCCTTCTTGCTAGTTTGCTCTAAGGCTATTTTGAACAACCTACCCAATGGATAATTCTTTGCTTTCCTTGTAGCTCCAACCCCCTTCTTGTTCATTCCTTCTGCAAGGCCCTTTTCTGTGCACTGTATTAGAATTCTTTAGAACTCCACGTGTCCATCACCTCAAACACTAAGGTTCAAAAGTGGGCTAATTTCTTCTTCTGGTATTACTCTAAGACTCTTATGACTCTCACTGTTTCCAGTGACAGCACCTCCTTTCTAAACATCACCCAGACTCAAAAAACCAGATGCTTCTTCCCCACTCCTCCTAAGTTCCAAGAAGCAAGCACAACCATCACTTCAGCAAAAGTCCTTCTCTCACCCTTAGATGGATGAAAACCATGGCTTTTCATAGGGCCTGATTGATTCTGGTCTACCCTGATCCATCCTGCATACTATTGGCAAATCAGTAATCAATAAAGAAAAAACAACAACAAAAAGTAGAAAAGAAATCCTCCAAACACCTAACAATGACATTCAAGGCCTCTAGCAGAATGGCTTCATCTTACATTTTCACATTCATTTCCTATGACTTAGCTACTAATCTTTGTCTTCTCTGGTCATGCTACTTTACTCACTGCTCCTTAAACATTCCTCAAGGCTTTTGGTCTCTATGCTTTATTGCACACGTCTTCCAACCTAGGATGTTTTCTCTTTCACTTTCCTCTAAGACCCTAATAAAATCCCATGTCATTTACAAAGCAATCACTTATAAGTGTAGCCTGGAAAAATTGCTCATTCTTTTCAGCCCTGTGACATTTTTTCTGCATGTTAACACTTATGTCCTTTATTCACGCCTCGTATTTGATAACTCCTGAAGCCAGCCTGGGTTGTGTATATTGCTGTTTGATCTCCAAAGTCAATGGTGATGTATGCCAGAGAGGTGTGGTTACTTAGATTTCATTTCTGGCCAATATGAAGCTCTGAAATGTTTTGTCTCGCTTATGACTTTCCAGCCAGTAAGTGACAGAGGAAAGACTAGAACCCAGGTTCCTTCAGGACTCATTTCACCAAATCCATTTTACCTTTCTTTCCACCTGTAAAGTTTTCTACAAAGGTATGTGTTTTTTTGTTTGTTTGTTTGTTTGTTTTTTTCTGTTTAAATAGTTTAAATGATTCAGGAGAGAGAAGGACAAAGATATTTGAAGAACTCTGATTTGAAAACTGTTAGGAATTGCTGAACCAGTTAAAAAGATAATCTTGCCGGCACCGCGGCTCAGTAGGTTAATCCTCTACCTAGCGGTGCCGGCACACTGGGTTCTAGTCCCGGTCAGGGCACCGGATTCTGTCCCGGTTGTCCCCCTTCCAGGCCAGCTCTCTGCTGTGGCCAGGGAGTGCAGTGGAGGATGGCCCGGGTGCTTGGGCCCTGCACCCCATTGGAGACCAGGATAAGTACCTGGCTCCTGCCATCGGATCAGCGCAGTGCACCGGCTGCAGCGCGCCGGCCGCGGCGGCCATTGGAGGGTGAACCAATGGCAAAAGGAAGACCTTTCTCTCTCTCTCTCCCTGTCCTCTCTGCCTGTCAAAAAAAAAAAAAGTTTTTTATTATTATTATTATTTGACAGGCAGAGTTACACAATGAGAGAGAGAGAGACAGAGAGAAAGGTCTTCCTCTCAATGGTTCACCCCCCAAATGGCCGCTACGGCCGGCGCACTGAGCCGATCCGAAGCCAGGAGCCATGTGCTTCCTCCTGGTCTCCCATGCGGGTGCAGGGCCCCAAGCACTTGGGCCATCCTCCACTGCCTTCCTGGGCAACAGCAGAAAGCTGGACTAAAAGAGGAGCAACCGGGACTAGAACTCGGCACCCATATGGGATGCCAGCACTGCAGGCAGAGGATTAACCAAGTGAGCCACAGCGTCGGCCCCAAAAAGATAATCTTGGGAGTGGGTATTTGGCCTAGCAGTTAAGACAGTTGGATCCCACATCAGATGCTTCGATTGGGTTCTCAGCTCCAGTTCCCCACCAATGAAGACCTTGGTAGGCACCAGTGATGGCTCAAATAATTGGATTCTCCCACTCATATGGGAGACCTGGATTGAGTTGCTGGCTCCTGGTTCCAGCCCCAGATCATTTCTGGATGTTGTCATTTGAGGAGTCAATTAGTGTACATAGGTTCTGTCTCTATTTGTCTCTCCTGCCTCTTGAATAATTACTAATAAAAAGATAATTTTTATTACTTAATTCAAAAAATAACACAAAGATCTTCAAAGGAGTATAAACAACTGACTGCCTATTGGTTTGTCATTGCTAATGTAGAGAGACACTCTTGAGGGTAACTCCACTCTCTCCCTCCCTCCCTCTCTCCCTCTTTCCTTCTTTCTTTCCATCTTCCTTTCTTCTCGCCTGCCCACCTTCCCATCTTTCCTTCTCTACCTCCTTCTTTGTTGCTTCTTTTGGGAAAGAACAAAATTTCCTGCAGTGAAAGGCAGAAGATTGTAGCAAAAAAGTAGTGGTAAAACAACAGATGAAGAACTAGGTCTTTGGGGCCCACAATTAGATTCAGCGTAGGAGCTTGTATATTCCTGTGGCCACTTTGAAGCAACAAGCTACTTGGTGTAGCTCTGAGGTCTGCAGCAGGGCAGCCAGAGCAGAGAAGCTGAGGCAGAGATCTTCCTGAAGCTAAGAAAGGCATTTAGCACTAGGTGATCTCAGGTGAGGAGCTAGTTGAAGGAGGCTGATCATGCTGGGTTGTTGCAGGTGATGAGCCAAGGAAGGTATATAGCTTAAAATAACCACAGGTGAGGAGCCAAGGAGGGTGTATCATTCTAGAGAGCCTCACCTGAGGGACCCAAGGAGTTATGTCATCAAGCGATGAGCGAAGGATGGTCTAGAACCTGAGATATTCTCAGGTGATTAGCCGAGAGGCCTAACACTTGAGGCAATCTCAGGAGCCATGAGGGAAGTTGTTTTATTCTGACACTGGGGAAGGATCCTTACAGTACTGAAGGGTTCCTGTGTTCACATCTCCCTTCCGAGGAAAGTGAGCTGAGGGCGCTCTTGTGCATTGCTTGGGCTACTATGTGGAGTGCTTGTTTCTAGAATGAAAGAATCTGCTCTCCTGCCGTTGCTCAACTGCAGACAGGGTGGACATATAGAAGACTAGCATCAGAATGTGGAATAAGGCCTGCTTCACATTGGATGGTAAAGAATCAGTCCCATCAGAGAGCCTCTCTTGGTGGCTCCCCTGAGGTCATGTTGAGTTCTAGAACTTCTCTGAGTCGTGGAAGTCCTAGCGTTAGGATAGGTGTGAAGACAGAAGGAGCACATTTGAGAGAGAATGAAGAATGGGAAGTCAGCTTGGGAAGGGGCCTGGATGTCTTGAAAGCAACCTGACATTTGCAAATCAAAAGTCCTGCCTGATAGAACGCAGCAGAGGCCTTTCCCTTTGGCTTCCTTACTGGTAATACCTAATAATACTCCAGGGTGGAGGGAGTCCCCTGCCTCAGGAAACTTCCTGCCTGGTAACATTCTGGTGCGAGTGATGACAAGGAAAACTGGCAGGAAGAGAATTGCTTTGTACCCATAAAAGCCCCAGTCTATAAGCAGACAAGGGGCTCAGTCCTCTGATGAACGGCCTGCTGGTCTGTCAGGTGTAACCCTAATTAAACTTCATGAGCTTGTTTACATCCCATATCCGTCTGTCATCTGAAATTTTTCCTACATGAGACAAGGACAAACTACCATTCCAGCCGTAACAGTTACATCTTCCTAGAGTGGTGCTACTCCCCCGAAGCTTCCTGTTTCCCATTGTGACCTTATTGATTACAAGAAGGAATCTGGGAATATCTTTTCTTTACCATCTTTAAAACCTTGTATACTGACTATGCTTCAAAATTGTTCAAAGTTCTTCACTAAATATGAATGAACCAACTGTTTCAAAGACTGACTGTCATTTACTTCCCCTTCTACTTCTCTAGATCAGGAGCAAGTACATGCTTTCTGTGCAAGGCCAGGTAGTGAATATTTTAAGCTTTTCAGTCCTCATGTCTTCTGTCATGACAACTCAGTTCTCTGAAAGCAGCCACAGACAGTACAAAATAAGTGAGCATGGCTGTGTTCCAATAAAACTTCATTAATAGACATTGAAACATGTTTATAAATTTCATGTAATTTTCACATACAATAAAATATCACTTTTATTTTATTATTTTTGTTCAATTTTATGATGTTTTCAAAAATCTTTTCATCCTGAGCTGTACAAAAACATTTGGTGTGCCAGATTTTTCGCTTGGACCATGGTCCACTTTAGCAGCCTCTGCTGTACATAGACATTATATTCTTGTCCTACTGGCCACTTTCACATCCTGTGGATGCTTCTCTCTCTCTCATTTTCATATTGTTCTGTATTCTTTTATGTGATGGCCAGCCAGGTGTGACCACTAGAAGAGACAGAATGGAAACTCAGGGAAGCAGAGTTTTTCAACTCACAGATGCAAAAAACAGGGAGCTCTTCTAGTCACATGGAGAAAGACACCAGGGTGATCAGGAGGTAAGAAGCAAAAGCCAAGAGCATGGTGAGGGACTTCTTAGGCCATGGTCTTCATGGAGTCACCAAGGGAAACAGAAAACAGGTCAGGAGTAAACCAGTTAGGATTGGCTAGTTTGAATAATTTCTGTGGATTTTGGGCCATAGAGGTAGTTTTAAAATTGTTTTGTGTCTGGCTCTGGAATGATTAAAACAGAGGAATATTGCCTCCTGGGGTTTAAGAGCTATATAAAGGATGTATGGCTCTGGATTGGTTGGTTTACAGATCAAAGGCAGGCTCCCAGTTAGGCCTTTTGCTAAGTCCAAGAATTGGCAAGCCCAGGAAAAAGTAGTTTCTCCCCAGACGGAAAGGTTTTGGAAGATGTCAAAGCAAAATACTGTAGAGGAAATTAAAAGTACCTGTATACACAAACACACACAGAGGATACACGCATCTATGTTGACAGTGTCTTCTTGAACTAAGAAAAAAATTCTTACCATCAATCCAGGTTTGTCAAAATTCTGCCTGATATTCAAAATCCAGGTGAAATGTAGACTTGAGATTAAATTCTGGATTTTCTATTTTCTTGAGCCATACTGGAAATAGAATGGGTTTAGGACTTTGAAATCAGACTACCTGGGTCTGAGCCTTGGCTTCACTGCTTGCTAAGTCTGTCGTCTTGGGGATCCTAATCTTATTAAGCTTCATCTGAAAAATGGAGATAGTAAGAATACTCAATTCACAGCTCACAGGGTTACTGTAAGGGTAAGATATTATAAGCAGGTAGAGAGCTTAGCACAGTACCTGACTGAGACAAAGTAATCTGTCTATATTAGTAATTTTCAGTGTTGGTCCCAGGCTCTCTTCTGGATGCTGTATGATTCCTCTGATGTTAGGAGAAGAAACAATTTTGCAATGAGAACAAACTTAATGTAATATCCTTTGTTTTAGCAAATGCCTTCATTCTGACCCATACATTCTAGTTTCTTCCACTTGATTTAGAAATAACTTAAAAGAACAAATGCATTTTTCCTTCTTTATGTATACTCACTCCTACCAAAGAAATAAAAATTTCTTTCTCCTCTATTTAAAAAAATGGTTTGTTACTTGTGGTGATATAATTAATGTAGTTTCTCCCTTTAACAAAAATTTATGCTCTCAAAGTCTTATCCTACCACTGCATCTTTGTTTGGGTACTAGAACCATCAATTTATACCATCATAGTCCCAGGAATAATGTTGGTTTATTAATTCTTTCTATAGAGTATAGAAACAGGGCAGGGAAACGCTGCAGAATGAATTTATTTCCTTTCACTTTCCTTTTGATAAAGTATAAAGAACATCAGGTAATTAGGAGTAGGAGGCTAATTTTTTTTAAAAATTCAAACTCATTTAAAACTACGTCAGGTACAAGTTGAAAACCAGTTTAAACTTTTTGAATTCAAGTGTATTTTTTCTTCATCAAATATATTTGCCTCCTATAGTTACTACATTTATCATTTCATTCTTTCTGGGCACTTAATGAACACTTAGAGTTCACCTTCACTAGGTTGTCTGGGGAAAGGAGCTCAGAGTGGGAGAGTCATAATGCTCCAGGAGCTTCTATACCACAAGAGTGCATGGCCACACAAGCAAGTCTGCAACACCAGACAGAGTGACATGTCCTGGATTGGGCACATGGCCACTGTGCAGTGGGAAGGAGCAATGGTGCAACAAGAAAAGACTCAAGTGCAGCTAGGTGGCATTGTTAGAACTGAAAGGGCACACTAAGCTGATGGAACAATATTAGTGGGAAGGTATGTGGCAAGTTCAAGAAAATAAAAATAAAAACAAAAGCAAAAGCAATGGTTGTGTGTGAGTAGAGCAAATAACATGTAGAGGGATGGAATGAGACATACCATACCAACTATTGAAAAGCTTATACTTTTGAAGACCTAGCTGTCTTGGAAGAAGACATTGAAATCCAATTAAAGATACTAATTTTTTAAAAAAGATTTATTTATTTACTTGAAAGTCAGAGTTACACAGAGAAAGAAGGAGAGGGAGAGGGAGAGGGAGAGGGAGAGGGAGAGGGAGAGAGAGAGAGAGAGAGGTCTTCACCTGCTGGTTCACTTCCCAGCTGGCTACAATGGCCAGAGCTGTGCTGATGTGAAGTCAGGAGCCAGGAGCTTCTTCGGGTCTCCAATGTGAGCTCAGGACCCCAAGCACCCGGGCCATCTTCTGCTTTCCCAGGCCATAGCAGAGAGCTGGATGAGAAGTGGAGAAGCTGGGACTCAAACCAGCACCCATGTGGGATGTCAGCACTGCAGGCAGCAGCTTTACTTGCTATGCCACAGCGCCGGCCCCACTGATTATTTTTTGATACAAAAATATCTAGAAAACATTATTTGTAGAAGTAGATATTATAAGTAATGTAGAAATAATTTAAAGCGTATGGGGGATATGCATGATTTATTTAGAAATATGACACCATTTTATATAAGGAAGTTGAACATTTGTAAATTTTGATATCTACAGGGCATTCTGGATCCAAAGCCTTATAGATATCATGAGGACTGTATGAGAATCCCTTACAGGTGCTGCATGGGTGGATGTTTGGTGCAGTGGTTAAGATACTACTTGAAATACCTGCATCTCATAACAGAGTGCCTATATTGGAGTCCTAGCTCCTTTTTCAATTCTAGCTTCCTGCTAATATGCACCCTGAGAGGCAGCAGGTGATAGTTCAAGTATTTGGTCACACATCTGGGAGACCCGAATTGCTACCTATGTGGGAGACCTGGATTGAATCCCTGGTTCCTTGCTTCAATCTGGCACAATCCTGGCCATGGTATGCATTTTGGGAATGAGCCAACAGATGAGAGATTTGTTTGTTTGTTTTCTTTCTCCAAAATAAATAAATAACTACCCCCCTCAGAGGTCTTAAAAAATCCATGAAAAATGGATATTAGGAGAAAGCTAGGCATAGATTTCAAATTTTTCTGCATCAAAATAAATTTATCTTCTAAAAATACTTATTATTTTCTTTGACAAAGAGAAATAGAGAAAGATATTTCCCATTGATTGGCTAAAGATCAGCAGCATTCTCATATGTGAAATAGATTTTCCAAGTGGCGTCTTGACCACTGCACCCAATGCCCAAACCTAAACTTTTAATTCCATTTTCCATGAACCTTTTGAAGTACACTCATTTAAGTAAAGTAGTTGGCCTGTGGTATAATGCCAAAGTGGTTGCTACTACTACGTCCCATGAAACAATAAAGTTTGTAATCTCTGATTTTCAGATTTGGAGTAGTAGCAATAGATGTATTTGAGTTCAGAGTAAGTTTGATCCCTCTCTCCCACACCAAGTCTCAATTTTTCTCTAAAAGAGAGATAACAACAATGACATTGTTATGAGGATTAGATGAAATGATGACACCAATTAGCACAGTGTCTGACACACAGTACATGGACAATAACTTGTACTGTTAATTTATAGTAACATTTGATTAGTGTGAATTTTTGTATGTATTGATTGATATTTAGAAGGTCCAATGCTAAATGTTTTGAGGAGTAAAGTGTTCTCATCATCAAGTACTTGCTATCATGCTAAAGAGGGAAGAAATACAAATAAGTAATAATACAAAAGTAAAATACGTGTCACACAAAAGATGGCACAACACAGGATGTGATTAACTGTCAAATGTATGAAGCAAAACCTGGCCAAAACATGTGATTCTGTGGTAAGCCAAGACTTCATCATAGAAATATATTTTTGGAAAATGTCAGGGAGGAAATATTTCACTGGTTTTCAGGGATTCTTCTTCAAATGTACAAAAAATGAAAAGCAGTTCTTCCCATGGTCAAAGTTTGAGAATGACAGATGTCCAAGCAAGGAAGTCTGCCTTACCAAGTGCTAACAAAATTGGGCCCTTGGTGCAATGTTACATCCAGTTTATTTTGGGCACTTTGTTGTTTTTGTTTTCAATGACTGCTACTGCAGTTCTTGCCGTTTCCCTCAGAAGCTGTCCCACAATCTGACTCTTGCTTAAGATCTCTTATTTTGCAACAGAGCACGTATCTACTTTTTCTCAGGCTCATTTCATTGTTCTAATACCCCCTTGGGTGACACAGGATTATTTCCCACCTCTTTTGGCACTCATGATCTTTCAGTAGATGCCCATGGTTCCCTCCCCAAACCTACCATGAGATTTCAATAACTTTGATCCGGCACTAGTGTAAATGTTCCCAGTGTAAGTGCTAAATCACTAGACTATTTTTTAAAACTGCATGAGGGAGAAGGGAGGGAGGAACAAGAAAAGGCTGTTGATTTAGAAGGGTGGGTAGCAAGCCAGGAGAGGTGAGTGACTTGTATGTGTTTGGTGAACTACCTGCCATGCTGTTGGCTGATGAGGAGGGCAGAAGTGGCAGAAGTCAACAAGAGACCAATTAAAATGTGACATCTTAGCCCACATGAGTCCTGACTGTGGGTATCTGGGCAAGAGGGGTGGCCTCTAACTACCTCTTAACTGATACAACTGGTTTAAAAGCTTCTATTCTGAGGTTAGGTGTGGGCAGGGGTGCAAGGGCTTGGTGGAAAGAAACTGTGGCTTGCAAATGGTTTTCAATACCATGGGCCCCTTGAAAGCAGACCGTGAAGATGACTAAAACCTTCTGGGACTGAAGTGAGCAGAAGGCACAGGGAGGAAAAAGTGCAGTGGAGCAAACAGGGCACTGCGGATTTGCTGCAGAGAACTGAAGAAAGGAAGGAATTTTCAAGGACAAAGGGTAAGAAGCAATAGAGGGAAATGAATATATGCGGGCAAACACACTACACACCACACATAGAGATACACACATGTACACGCTCACGCTGCTTTGGCAGATGCAGGGAGTTCTGTGATGTTCTATGCAGCAAGATTAACAGGTTCTTGTCTGCAGGCTTTTGTTGTCCTGAGTTTGCCTAACTGGCAGTTAGGAGAGGACACTCTGTGTTGACAGTGTTAGTGACTAAGGACTTTCTGGTTGAGTTTAGCTTTCCTGACAAACCGGTGCTATCATATTTAAATGCGCATACTACTCTCTTATCCTTCGTATTACTGTTACATGGGGTTATTTTTTTCTGTTTGCTTCAGTTTCTCTTTGCATCTCTGCCTATGAATCTCTCAACTTCACTGTGCCAGAGATTTCTCAGGCTGGCCAGGGCACCTGATGTGAAAGGTAAATATTTTGTAGGGTCACTCCACAGTTTTCTGAAACGATATGTCCTGAACTGAGAGCTCCAATCTCATCATTTGTCATTCTTTCATTCTGGCCCTGTTGGGAAGGCATGGTACAGCATAAATTAGTACAAGGGTTGATGTTAAAATTTTAAAACATGAATAGTATCTTCTGGTTAGTACATTTTTTAGACTTATTGCCATTGTTTTCCAACCTGTTCCTTGTGGCAAAATGAGGATGGCTTCTATGAAATTCAAACATTCTGGCTCTTGTCCTTTATTCTTTGTAATTCTGTATTTTCTTTGAGTGTATCCCAATTCTATCTCTCAAGTCACAGCCAGGGTACATCTTTTTATTTTTATTTTTAACTTCCATCTACCTATTATTTTTATTTAATAGATTCAATTTTTTAAATATATATTTTCCATGATCTTTTTCAAGGCATCTGGTATTAGCTATCTTTTTTGTTGCTTGTTTTCTTTCTTTCTTTCTTCCTTCCTTCCTTCCTTCCTTCCTTCCTTCCTTCCTTCCTTCCTTCCTTCCTTCCTTCCTTCCTTGACAGGCAGAGTGGACAGTGAGAGAGAGAAACAGAGAGAAAGGTCTTCCTTTGCCGTTGGTTCACCCTCCAATGGCCGCCGTGGCCGGCGCGCTGCGGCCAGCGCACAGCGCTAATCCAAAGGCAGGAGCCAGGTGCTTCTCCTGGTCTTCCATGCGGGTGCAGGGCCCAAGGAGTTGGGCCATCCTCCACTGCACTCCCGGGCCATAGCAGAGAGCTGACCTGGAAGGGGGGCAACCGGGACAGAATCTGGCGCCCTGACTGGGACTAGAACCCGGTGTGCTGGCACCAGAAGGCGGAGGATTAGCCTATTGAGCCACGGCGCCGGCCTGTTTTTTTCTTTTTAAAATTTACTTATTTGAAAGGCAGAGTTGCAGAGAGAGAAGAGGCGAGAGAGAGAGAGAGAGAGAGAGGAGCACACGCTTCTGTCCACTATTTCACTCTCCAAATGACTCCAACAGCTGGAGCTGAGCCAGTCTGAAGCCAAGAGGCAAGTGCTTCACCTGGGTCTTCCACATAGGGGGCAGAGGACCAAGCACTTGGGTTATCTTCTGCTGCTTTCCCAGGCAAATTAGCAGGGAAATTGATGGGAAGTGGAGCAACTGGGATATGAACAGTGCTCTTATGTGATGTTAGCATTACAGGCAGCAGCTTAACCTGGTGTACCACAACATCAACCCCATAATAGATTTTATTTTTTAGAATACTTGTAAGTTGAAGGCAAATTGAACAGGAGATACAGGGAATTTCCATACACACTTTTCCCCCATGCATGCATCCCTCTTTCTGTTTATTCAGAGCAATTTTGCATTTTTGAGCTTTTGTGTATATGTGTGTGTATGCTTCTGTGTTGGTCAACTTTTCCTTATTGCGTGAAATACCTAAGGCAAACTAACTTTGTAAAGAAAAGAGGTGGAGATGCAAGGTCCAAACAGGGCACAGGCTCTGGCCACAGGCCCCCTGGACTGCATCATGTCATGACAGGTACCTGCCTGTATCTCTCTCTCTCTCTTTGTGGTCTCTTTCCTTTTCCTGATAAATCCATAAAGTTACATTAATGGGGGATCCAAGCTAGTGATTTAATCCAATCTAAAAACTGAGTTTCCATGGTCTGAACACCATTAACATTAAACACTGGGGACTAAATTCCTTCATGAATTCAGAGGGCCAAATCATCTTCAAACAACAGCCGTGTATGTGTGAGTGCATGCACACTTGCACACATACAATTTATCTTCCAATTAGGGACAACAGGAGTCTTTTGTTCTCTCAGAGTATCTAACATACTCATGTATAACTACTGCTTAGAGATAACTTGCTAGGTTTTTGACAATGAGACTGCTTTTCCTTAGTGGTAGAAAAAGTGAAACTCTACAGTACATTGTTGTTTTTTATATGCTGCTTTCCAGTGTTGCTATTGTTTTTATGACAACTGGAAATGATGAACTAAGGCTAACATGTTCACAATGTATGGTATATCTAACCCTATTTAGTTTTTGGGCAGATGTTAAGCCTCATCCAGGCTAATCATTTGAAATGAAATGCTGTTTGTCCAAGAGTACCTATTGCAAGGGAAACTGTTTCTCTTCAGTTCTGTTAGTCTTTCTTTGTGGAGAGTAATGTCTCATGTCAGAGGGATTTCCTTGTATACCAATAATTACAAAAAATGATGGGACCAGTGCTGTGGCCTAACAAGTTCAGCTGCTGTCTGCAGTGCCTCAATCGCATATTGGTAACAGTTGGAGTCCTGGCTGTTCCACTTATGATCTAACTCCTTGCTAATGTACCTAGGAAAGCAACAGAAGATGGCCCAAGTCCTTGGGCTCCTGCACCCATGTGGGAGACCCAGAAGGAGCTCCTGACCTCCAACCAACCCAGCCCTGATTGTTCTGGCCATTTAGGGAGTGAACCAGCAGATGGATGATCTCTCTGTTTCTCCTTCCATCTCTCTCTGTAATTCTGCCTTTCAAATAAATAAATATATATTTAAAACAATGAAATGAAAAGCTGAAAAGTTTCAAAAAGCATTCTTGATTTCTGCTTTCTCACCTGAACTGATAATTTTAATCTATTTATGCTCAGAATGGAGAAAAATTCACTCACCTAAAAGCCTATGATATTGAAGGGCAACTAATAGGAAGCCCTCACAAGGGTAGGATCACAAATGAACTAATTTGTGAATTGTATGCCCTAGAGGGGTAAAAAAATCCTCTATCCAGACAGTTGTTTTTTCTTTTTCTTTTCTTTTCTTTTTTTTTTTTTTTTTCCAGAGCAAGACTTCATGGAATAAGTCCTCAAAATCACATCTGTTCACCTTATGTGACTGGAAGGAGAGGCGACTTCTGAAACAGGGTGATTGAAATGGAAATACATTCAAATAAATGGATTCTGGAGTTCCACTTTGTCCCAAATAACCTCTACTGTAAGTGATCAGCTTATTTGAAAGGGTGATGGGTGGGCTATCTGGGCAAGGCTGTATTTGATTTTTTTTTCATCATTAGTCTATCTTTCCTTTTTATTCAACCTTTTGGAATAAGGTCTTAGATTCAGGGCTGGATAGGGGGTGGGGCCGCTGAGACTTCAAAGGACACTCAGCTTGTGTTTCTAATGGGTTTTCAAGTGCATCCTTCTCCCCTTGGACTGTCTTTCTCAGAGCACCCAGATTTGAAATTTCTGTTTTATTGCTAAGTGGTCAGAAACTAAGGAATGCCATGATACTTACTTGCTTGTAAAATGAAGAGAAGTTTGATTTTTTCCTTAATCAAGACAATCATAGGCTTCAGTACTCTGCAGCCCTGACAATGACACTTTGAACAACACAAGCACATGCCATATCAGAACATGTCTTCACCACACAGAAAGAAAGGATCAGTTAGAGTGATATGTGCATGTATATGTGTAAGATCAGCACAGATTTTCCTTGTAATCCTCTGACTACATCTTAAATCAACCTCCACTTTCCTTGAACTTGATCTGAACATTGTTCCTGTCAACTGTATTGCTCTGCTGTCCTTTCTTCTACTTGAATGACCTGACTTTGCACTCCTTTAACCAGAAAGATGAAGTTAACTTTGCTTTTAATTGAAAATATGGTATGTTTTAGGCACCATGCTTAGAGCTTTGTGAACTTTATCTTATTTGATCCTTTCGGTAACTCTAAAATAATAACCCTAAAATAACCCATGTTGTAATCAGGAAAGCTGAGACAGCAACGATTGAATAATTTGTCCAAGTTCATAGAGTTCAGGAAAAAAAAAACCACACCAGTTGCAATAGGTTAGATGTATTTCCATATCAAGTCAGAGCCCTGTAGAGTGTTTTTAAATGACTAAATAGGTTTCTATCTTACATATGTACCATAATTTATTTGACTTTCTGGCTATTAGTGTATATTCAGATAATTCTTTTCCACTTCTTAGTATAAAATGCCACAATAAGTAGCTTTGTTCATGGAATCTCTATAGATTTGCAACCTAGGCATAGAAATTCTAGGCCAATAGATTTGACTCCTGGTTCTGCTTCTGATTCTAGCTTCCTGATAAGCACACCCTGGCAAACTTTATGCCACCTAAATGCATATTTTTATTTTTTCTCTCAGAAATTAAGCGTGGTGGCTGGAATGGAAAGTGTGTTTGTTGATATATTTAAAAGTTACAGGTCTTGGCATGCTTATGAGGCCATGCATGCTTTCATCAGAATCTGGTTGGTGGATGGGCATTTTTTATCAGAAGCTGGTTGTGACACGGAGGTTAGGCTATCACCTGGGATGCCTGCATTCCATATTGAAGTGCCTGGGATCAATTTCTGACTCTGTTTCGGATCCCGTTTCCTATTAAAGCACATAATGAGAGGTAGCTGATGGTGGATCAGATAATTGGATCCCTGAAACCTATATGGAGACCCAGATGGAATTCCTGGCTGCTGGCTTCAGCCTGGCCCAGCCCCAGCTGCTGTGGGCATTTGGGAAGTGAATCAGCTGATAGAACATCTCCCTCTCTCTGTCTCTGTGTTTCTCTACCAATCAAATGAATGAAAATAAACAAACTTTAAAGAAAAAAAAGAAGCTGATTGGAAGAGGGCTTGGTATCTGAGTAAGAAAGCTGCCTACTAGCACCACAGGAATACCTCTGCTCATTAACAAAGCGCTTCAGGTCTGGTTTATTTTTTATCTACTTTGTGCTAGAAGTAGAAGGTTGTAGTTCTAGTTTATGGTCCCATTCTACTGTTCTGTTTTTCTGTTGACACAGATAGAGTTCTGAGAATATAATGAAGAGAATATCTAATAAGACCTAATTTCTATTTAATATTAGGGCCTTTACAATAGTTTCCAATTAGGGAAACAGGAGCCTAGTTAGTTGTATGTGAATGTCATTTCTTTGAGAGGGAGAGAGAGAGAGAGAGAGAGAGAGATCTTTTACCTGCTGATTCATTCCCCAAATGTCCACAATGTTCAGGGTTGGGCCTGGCAGAAGCCGGGAGCCAGGAGCTTCATTTGGGTCTCCCACATTGGTGCAGCGACCCTTGGACTTGGGCCATCTTCTGCTGATTTCTGCAGGGAGCTGTATCAGAAGTGGGGATTCCAGGACTTGAACTGGTACTCATATGGGATGCCAACATGGCAGACAGTGGTTTAACCCACTGCACCACCGTGCCATCTCCATGAATGTCATTTCTAAAGCAGCTGCAGAGGAATGCTGTCTTCACACATCCTAGGAAGGGTGGTTTCACCTTAATAAACCACACTCATTCCACAGTGCTGCTTAGAATACTTCACCCATAAGAAGGTGAAAAAGTGAGTGGTAATCAATGTGATGGATCTTTGTTTCAGTGACGCTTTCAGAAACTTTCTCAAGTAGCCATTAATGTCTGATATCTTTGGATCCATCAACTAAGGCATAGAGAGGTCTTATATTAAGCAATGTATTCTGTGTCATGTGCTAGAAAGTACCAGGGATGAGACTCTTGAGGTCAGTTTTATGTAACTCTGGGCCATGACATTATATATGACCTCCTAAACTCATGCACTTAGAAATTGCTACCTCACATTAACACACACCAAAGCAAAATATGATTCCTACTGAACATACTGCATTTTGAGCTCTTTACCTATACTACCTAATTTTATCCTTATAGGAGAATTCTGTGAGATAGTTATTATTTTCTTCTTTTTCATATGAGGAATCAAAAATGAAGTAGCTATCTAAATTTTCCCAAGTAATAAGTGGTGGAGTTGTGGTTCCAAAAATAATACCATGCAGAAATAGAAATGTATTTAAAGGAGTTTGGGTTAATTCATGATTATTGCTCTGTGAACTATTATACAGGGATGTTGGTGTTATTACTCTGTGACTATCACACTGTCTCCTTCAAATGCCTTGCAGGGGTACTTTTAGAAGCAGTTTTGGCCTGGAAGGATTCAGTGTCAATGCATGCATTATTAAGTCCTGAATTTAATAATAAACCTGAAGAGAGGAGTCTGGCTAACTCACCCACGAATCTGCTTCATCTTGAGCAGCAGGATTCTTACCCCACTTGGAGTATCTAATTATCCCACCATTTCTTCTTACTGTGAGCAGATGAACACAGCCTTGGTGGAGCAGAGAGCCACCTCCAGCTGGTTAGAATGTGGAGAAGAGCCTGGGCACCTTGGAGTGGTGGTTTGGAAGTCAGTGGAATTATCAGTGATCAATTTCTCTAATAGAGGAAGAGAATTTGGAATTCAAATGTTTTTCCATTCTAAGAGCACACATGCATATGTAAGAAGGTAGTATCAGATCAGGGCTGATGCCTCAGTTTATAGCCTCAGCACGGGAATGGCTCAGCCCTGCGGCAACATGACTGTAGTCAACTAGTAGAAGAAGCTGTGGAAGAGTAATTATAGGGTTGTGCTTTTAGGGAAATACCTCCAATAGTGGACATCTGGCTCCAAAACAAGTTTCCATAGAAGGAGAGAGGCATGAATCTTATCATTGACAGAGATAACCTGTTCTGTGGCCTCAGCCTCATTCTTAGAATTGTAGCTTATCAAAGCTAAAATGGCCACAGTCCACAACTCTCCATTCTCCTGTGTGTTGTCAATAAAAAAATCTGAAATTCTTAAAAAAATGAACATGATGTGTAAGCTTGTATAGCATTCAATACATACTTGATAAGTTTATGAGTTCAATAAATGCATATTGTAGGATAAACTGTTCTTTGTCATTTATTTGTAAAATTAGTTGGTATAATAGGACTGAAATATCTGATTTCTTTTTTTTTAAGATTTATTTATTTATTTGAAAGTCAGAATTACAGAGAGGCAGAGGCAGAGAGAGAGAGAGAGAGAGACAGAGAGAGAGGTCTTCCATTTGCTGATTCATTCCCCAAAAAGGTTGCAATGGCTGGAGTTGTGCCGATCTGAAGCCAGGAGCCAGGAGTTTCTTTTGGGTCTCCCACATGGGTGCAGGAGTTCACGGACTTGGGCCATTTTCTACTGCTTTCCCAGGCCACAGCAGAGAGCTGCATCGGAAGTGGAGCAGCCGGGACTCGAACTGGCACCCATATAAGATGCCAGCACTGCAGGCGATGGCTTTACCTGTTGTACCACAGCACCAGCCCCAATATCTGTTTTCTTAAAAGTTGAATTATACACAGTAAAATATCTGGATCAAAATATATAATTCAGAAAAATAATTTTTCTGAAGGTTTTTAATCTCTATAGACATTAAACAATTCAGTGAATTAGAAAATCTGTTGAAAGCCGGCGCCGTGGCTCAATAGGCTAATCCTCCACCTTGCGGCGCCGGCACACCGGGTTCTAGTCCCGGTCAGGGCGCCGGATTCTGTCCCGGTTGCCCCTCTTCCAGGCCAGCTCTCTGCTATGGCCAGGGAGTGCAGTGGAGGATGGCCCAGGTGCTTGGGCCCTGCACCCCATGGGAGACCAGGAAAAGCACCTGGATCCTGGCTCCTGCCATCGGATCAGCACGGTGCGCCGGCTGCAGCGGCGGCCATTGGAGGGTGAACCAACGGCAAAGGATGACCTTTCTCTCTCTGTCTCTCTCTCTAACTGTCCACTCTGCCTGTCAAAAAAAAAAAAAAAAAAAAAAAAAAGAAAATCTGTTGAACCAAAAACCAGGTTACTCCAAGAAAGTTGTGCAAAGAATGAGTACTTGCTAAATTCTGAAGCTGTATGTGGGATCCTCTGTCATTTGGCATATGAACAAGATGGAACAAGCAGGAAAACCTTGCATGATAGTCTTTCTTACCCACGGAATTCTTCAGTTATAACCATGGCTGTTAAAAGAAAGTAGCACAATATGGCTTGGCTGGTTTTGCTGTGAATTTTGTTCCAACAAGGGCTCAAAACTTTCTTTGGTTCAAACATGGAAGTCAACTTATTTCTCACACGAAGGTCCAAGCTATCTGGAAGTTTTTATTGCTCACAAAGATGTAAGCTGCATAGAATTGTTGAGAAAAGTCCATGTGGTTCAGAAATGTTATTGAGAAAGTTTAGTATCCCCATGAGCAATGTATCTCCATCTACAAATTTCAATCCACTGTCTCTTAAAGACACAACCCAGAAGCTGTCAACATCAATTACACTAATGTTCCATTAGTCAGAAATTAGTCTACCTCTCTTTCTGTCCCTCTGCCTTTCAAGTAAATAAAGTCTTTAAAAAATAAAATAAAAGCATCAGTGAGAGTGAGAGTGAGCTCGTATGATGTGTCCTGGGTAAGGACAGCTCTGAGTTCTGATGGTCCTCGAAATATTTCTTTTAGCTGCTCTTTGGAGTGAGTGGCTAGATAAACTTCAAGGGTAGTGAGAAGTCCACATGGCTCAGATCTGTACCTTCAGTATTTAATTCCAGATCTGCAACAAAGTAAGTACAAAATAAATATATTTTAAAAATTTGGTAATGACATATAAGAAACATTATAGAGGCAGTTTTTGAGCAAAATAAATGCCCCTTTAGTGCAATCTTCCATTTCCTTTTTTTTAAACTTTTATTTAGTGAATATAAATTTCCAAAGTACAGCTTATGGATTATGACTTTAAAGGCAAAGAGAGGGAGAGAGAGGGAGAGAGAGGGAGAGAGAGGGAGAGAGAGGGAGAGAGAGGGAGAGAGAGATCTCCCACCTACTGGTTTTCTCCCTAAATGCTGGCAACAGCCAGGGCAGGGCTAAGCTGAAAGACAGAACTCTATCTGGGTCACCCATATGGGTGAATGGAACCAAAATGCCATCCTCTGCCTTCCTCAGTGTGTTGGGATGGGGGTGGATTGGAAGCAGTACAGCCAGGAATCAAACCAGCATGTCGGGACCCTTGGCAGCGGGTTAACCTATTGCAACACAAAGCAGCCTCAAATCTTCTGTTTCTGAAGGAGAGTTAGACTTCAAAGATTCTAATATTGTTAATATCTATACTCTATTTATCACATATTGGTGTAAATTTTCTGGAAGTCTACTTATAGGTATATGAGTTTTTAGTGTTTGTTCTTTGAAGAGTTTTCTAGACAATCTGGTGATATTTTGACCCCAATGTTTAAACAAGGATAATATTTGAACTCCAGGTTGGTAAATCAGAATTATACAAATAGGTTTTAATCATTAAATTTTCACTGTGAAAGTAGTTTTGGGAGTGAATTCAATTAATCCCATGTAATTCTTAGATCAATTTTTTATACAGTGCAGTTAAAACGTTTGCTATTTCTTTTTTATCTAATTCTATTTTATGTAATAAAATTATTTCTGTAGGAATAATTTTACATTTATAAAATTTATAATAATGATTTGATTCATCAAGCATCTATATAAATGCTTCTGCCAGTCTGATATTTCTTTCAGGAAAATTATTTTGACCACGTCCAATCACCCTGGATCAGATTCCCCAGATCAAAATTTGGGCAAGAAGATTAGATTCTTCTGTCAATTTTCAGTCAATAACACTTTTTTCACAATGCAATTTTATCTTTTCCAGTTTTATTTTGAAATGACTATTTCTAAGTCTAATATTCCTGAGTCAATTTTTGCAGTTTTGGAAATTAACATTATGGGATTTTTCAGTCAATTTTTCTTTTAATTTTGCTGTGTGAAGTTTCAGCTTTTCTCAATTTAACTTCACTGATTACTTCTTATAGTATTTATTTATTTATTAACACAAAAACTTTAGCTGGTAAAAAATCTTGCATGGTAGAATCAAATGATGAGGTTAAATTGGCTATGATGTGCTTTACTTACATGTATCTTTAATGCCTTAATGGAGAGGTAGAGAGGCCCTTCCTTACAAAAGGATCATAGTGATTACTACCTTGTAAATTCATATTAAATAACTTGGGACAGAATTAGGACAGTACAACCCAAAAGGCCATTTAATCTCAAAATTAGGAAAAAAAATGTTTTATCAACTAAGCCAGTTGAAATGGAGTTTATGAGTTGCCTGAGATTCAAACAAATTCAGGTGGAAATATTGTCAAAAGATTCCATTAGATTTTCTGATCTTTCTTTAAAGAGTCCATATTAAACAATAATTTGTTTGTCAATTTATATTTCATGTCTTTCCAAATTATGGTTTAGGGGAAGACATGAGTTTTCTTTCTTTTTAGTCTTAATCTTCCTAAATTGCAGAGAACTAATTGGTTCAATCTATTTTTAGGTCTTCAGTGATAGATCCTTGTTTCATCTCTTGATCCACTTCATTTTGTCCAAATCCAAGTTCTCAGGTTCCCGACCTGTTTCTCTCAGAATGCCACACCTCTGTGTGATTTCAATTGCCTTCTCCTTGCTCCTTTGTCCTTCGTAATTTCTCAGTTTTCATTAGCTTTGAGAAGCTTTTCCTAGTCCTATATAGGTGGGCCAGGTGTTCTTCTAGTATCATTTAGATGTTTGCCAACATGTGGCATTAACTCAGTTGGACGACTGGTTGATATGGGGGGTGGGGAACCATTGTAATCCATAAGCTGTACTTTGGAAATTTATATTCATTAAATAAAAGTTTAAAAAAATTAAAAAAATAAAAAAAAGTTTTATTGTAGTTGTATTGATGATGCACATAAGACCTGCATAATATACTTTGTCAACAGCATGGAAGGAATCTTGTGTGAATTAAGTGTTGTATATTATGCAGTACTTCTCTAGGAGCTCCCATGTTTACTAAGGAATCAAAACACAGGACTAATTCTCCAAGTACTACATAGGTATCGTAGGTGAAACTTGATATAGAAGTTTGGGAAATGGAGAACCATGTGGACTAGTGTTATCAAGGATAGTTTAATGGAAAAGGAAAGCATCAGGGTGGCTTTGATATTTGTGCTGCATTTATGACAAAGACAATTAGTTAAAGAAATTCTACCAGTGTGATAACTTAAATGGCATCAAATTTTCGACTGGCATTTGGGGTCAGTGGCAAACACATACACACACACACACACACACATCTTTATTTTATCAAAGAAATGTTTGAAAATATAGAATGTAGTGAAGAACATTGAGATAATCTGGCTAAAATTCTGGTCCAGAGAGAGGGTGGTTGAGTTCTAAATTCCCTAGGACAGCTCAGAGAATGAGAGTCGAAGGGATTCATTCATTCCTATCACAAGCTTGTATAGAGTACTTGCAGTGTGTCAGATGTTTTGCTAATTGCTGGGAGGTAGAGATCGACTACATAGATGCTTTTGGGACTTTTCATGATGCTAACTTGGAGAAACATTCACATTTCCCACTGCTTCCTGTCATCTACTTAGGATGCTCATTCTGCCTGTAGCTCTATCTTGCTTGTAAAGTATTATTTTGCCATGAAAGAGCAAGTGAACTGGCCTGGGGAAGCAGAATGCACCCAATGGTATCTGAATGTGCCTTCCTTCCTTCCTGAGACACCTTCAAAGCTCTCCATCCCTCTGTGGGCTGTGATTCTGGAGAGCCAATTGTCTTTCCTGGAATTCTCCATGTTTATGCTGTAGCTGGGGCTGTTTCTCTGTAAGTTTTGCTATTGATAATCATTTAATAATGCTCCTTTGCTCTAAACCTCAGATTGCTCACTTTAAAAAATGAATCTGAAAACTCAAAGGAGGGGGCTATTCTCATATTATATGTGTATATTTTCCCTTGAAGGTAGTAACATATGGAACAATAATTAGAGCAAGATTTTCCTCTGTCATTACTGTATTCATCATTTTTCCCTACACGGAATATTCATTTTTAAAGTCTTTGCCCAAAACTCAATGTTTTCTTTTTTAAATGACTAAACCTTTGGTGAGTTTTCATGCATAATATAGGCTTAGCTAATCAGCCTTTCCCAGCTCATATATCATAGTGAAATGTTACTCAGAACAGCTCAATCTGGTGGCAATGATGATGAAGCTATTGAATTTAATGGGCCCATCTAAGATTTACCCTTTCAAATTATAGTTTTGGTGTCTCTGACACTAATCATTCTCCTGCTCTTCTCCATCCACTTGCTCCTCTTACAGTCTTCTTTCTCTTACTATTCCTCTTAACCCCTTCCTCTTCACCCTCCTTTTTTGCTGTTTCTTCCACCTCCTCTCTCACCCTCCCCACCCCCTTCCAGGATACATAGCAGGAAGGCTTGTTCTAGCTGATGATTATATTTAGTGCATGAACCATGACTAACTGTGAATTTCTTGCTTCTTCTAACAGTCTGAATCTGAGTCAACTCTTCCTTAGAGCTATAGTGTTCGCTCTGTTTCAACAAGGAGGTTGGAACCAAAGGGCAAGAATTCTCAACCCTCTCTCCATCTTGATTCAATCCTACACCAATTTCCACTACATTGTGACATTCTTTCCTAACCACTCTAATAGAACTGCATTCTCAGATTTTGTAGCCCTAATTTCTCCACTTGTTTTGTCTTCCTCTTGCCATGTTCTGCATTGCTATTCATCAACTTCCACATGGATAAAATTTAATGTATCTGGGGAAGAATACGAAAAGGTATCTTATAAGTTTGATCTTCTATTTTATGCCAGACTTGACAGAAACTTGACAAAAGATATCTTCTTTTATCAAAACAGATAACAAAACACAACCCTTATGGTATTGACCATATAAATGGGACCATAAGTCAAAGGGATCACATAAATAAGACCAAGTGCCTGGTAATAATAATAAATAGAATTACAAAGGAGGCTGGTGCCGCAGCTCACTAGGCTAATCCTCCGCCTTGCTGCGCCGGCACACCGGGTTCTAGTCCCGGTCGGGGTGCCGGATTATGTCCTGATTTCCCCTCTTCTAGGCCAGCTCTCTGCTGTCACCAGGGAGTGCAGTGGAGGTTGGCCCAAGTGCTTGGGCCCTGCACCCCATGGGAGACCAGGATAAGTACCTGGCTCCTGCCATCGGATCAGCGCGATGCGCAGGCCGCAGCACGCCAGCCGCGGCGGCCATTGGAGGGTGAACCAACGGCAAAAAGGAAGACCTTTCTCTCTGTCTCTCTCTCTCACTGTCCACTCTGCCTGTCAAAAAAAAAAATAAATAAATAAATTACAAAGGAGAGAAAGTTCTAACATGGGAAGCAGTCCACACAGCAAACTTATAAAATGACGAACGTCCTAAACAGCACTCTGACCTCAGAATCAGCCCATAAGGCATTCTGATCTGACTAAAAATAACATGAGAGCATTTCAGGCATGAAAAGCCAAGGCATAGTGGCAAAACAGTTCTGTATGAAAGATCTCTGTGAGTGAGACCACAGTGGAAAGAAGGTACCATCAAAGAGGGATGTACTTTTCTCTGAAGGGAGGAGAGAACTTCCACTTTGCATATGGCCCTGTCTAAAAACCAACGGAGTTTGTGGACTCAAAAAGTGTCCATAGCCTTGGTAGCTTATGTCAAGAGCCTTGGGTGATCACTGATGTCATAAATAAGAGTGTCAGTTGTTAAATCAACAACAGGAGTCACTGTGTACTTGCTCCTCATGTTGGACCTCTGTCGTTAATCAGGTATGCTATGAGAATTAATGGTAAAATTTGTCTTCAAATCGTACTTTACACTTTGTGTGTGTGTGGGTGCAAATAGTAGAAATCTTTACTTAATATAGAGTGGGTCTTCTGTTTATAAAGTCAACTAAATATTAATCTTAATGGAAAATGGAATGGGGGAGGGAGTAGGAGGTAGGATGGGAGTGGGGGTGGGAGGGCAGGAATGGAGGAAGGGACACTATATCCTTAAAGGCTATACATATGAAATTTGTGTTCATTAAATAAAAACCTTCAAAAAAAACCACCACAACCTGACTCAATGAGGTAGGTCTCAATATCTTCTTTCTAAGCTAAGAAATTTGAAGTTCATAGTTTTGAGACATTTGGTAATTGCTATTTGAACATGAAACAGTACCTTTTGATTAGAAAGAAGTGTTTTTATTTCCAAAGAAGTTTACTTACAAAAAGTTTGCATACTACTCAAGGACAGAGATTTCTTTTTTCTTTTGAATTGCTTCTATCTACCATGGTACCTTGCATATTAGAAGCATCCAAGAATATTAGGTGACTCTATTTCTCTATATCTCAGTAATTTCAAAATACATACCTTCTCCAAATAATCATTGATTAATTGATTTTTCTGTATTACACCTTATTATTCACACACATAAGTTTTTAAAAACATTTTATTTATTTATTTGAGAGGTAGAGTTACAGAGATGGGGAGAGACAGAAAGGTCTTCCATCTGCTGGTTCATTACCCAAATGGTAACAATGGCTGGAGATGGGCTGATGTAAAGCTGGGAGTCAGGAGCTTCTACCAGGTCTCCCACATGGGTACAGGGGCCCACACACTTTGGCGATCTTGCACTGCTTTCCCAGGCCAGAAGCAGAGAGCTGGATCAGAAGAGGAGCAGCCAGGAGACAAACTGGCACCTCTATGGGATGCCAGCACTGCAGGTGGAGGTTTAACCTTCTTATACCACAGCACCAGTCCCCATAGATGCATTTTCTAAAAGATGTATTTATTTACTTATTTGAAAGGCAGAATGACACACAGAGAAAGAGAAAGAGAAAGAGAAAGAGAAAGAGAAAGAGAAAGAGAAAGAGATAGAGCAAGAGCAAGAGCAAGAGAGCTTCCATCTGCCAATTCACTCCCCATGTGGCCACAAGATCTTAAGCTTAGCCAAAGCTGAAGCCAGGGACAGAAATTCCATCCTATTCTCCCAGATGGGAAGCAGGGTCTCAAGCAGCCAGGACTTGAACTGGGACTCCAGTATGGGAGGTCAACATCACAAGTGGTGGTGTAATCTGTTGTGACACAATACAGCCTCCACACACACACACACATTTTTAAGATGAGCATACTGGCTATCAATAAAAAAACACAACATAATATTGATTAAAAAAAACATTTGTAATCACTCCTCTTTCTAGGCTTTGTGTTACCTCCATAAATGTAAACCTTCTAAAGCCTTCCTTTGGTTTTAGAGCTCAGTGTTTTACAAATCACGTGTTTTACAAATCTGTAGCACTGTTAGGAGTTTCATGGTGGAGTTTTTGTGTCTCATTTACACCTCTACACTCTGCTTCTACTGCAATTACTGAAAGGGAACAATACACCTGAGTAACCACACTAAATATAGAAAACAAAATATTATTCTGCTGAGAGCCAGGCTAATATGCCCCAATTTTCAGTATAATGCTCTAAGACCTGGGCATGATTTGGGCCAGTGAAGTCCTGGCTTCATCCACCCTTTGCTGTAAATCTCAAATGACTAACCATTACTAAGGTGATTTTAAGGCTAGTATATTTCCAAATATTTTCCTTCCTTGTTTTGATTGTACCAGGTACAGGGGAGGAAGTTAGAGAAGGAATGAATGCTTATTTCCGGGATGCAAGTCCTGACTATGACTGCCTAGTACACTAGCCATGCAGATAGACAGGCAAGCAAGACACAGAAGGGCTGGATGGGCCCTAAAGGGATATATCTTCCCAGGGAGTTCAGCACCAAGGGTAGAAAGTTGGAGTAATGTCTATACCTGAGCATGGGTTTGTAACAGACAGTGACTCTGACCACCAGTAACAAACTGGAGAATGGCTCTGTGTCTCTGATCCTTATCATACTGAGATTTTCTCTTTTTCCTTGTTAGAAACTAGTGCAGATGATCTTTGGAGGCCTGAGTGGAAGTTTATTTTACAGGAAATTCCAATTCCAAATGCTCTCTTTAAGCTCACTGTAGACTGTATGCAAATGGTGAGTACAGCTGGCTTTTCCCTGTCAACTTGCAGATAAACCTATATGTACTTATTTTTTGTCTTATTTCTATTTGAGTAGCAGAAGAGAGAAACCAGCAGTCACCTGCTGATCCTGTAGATGTAGCAGCACAATTAGCTGGAAACAGGAAGCTTTTCCTATTCAGCATTGGGCAGATCATCCCAGTCTGCTGTCCCTGAGCATGGCCCAGCTTCCTTACCCTTGTTTGTCTTTGCCATTAGAATACTTCACTATGACTGGTAGTTAGGTATCATTCCTCAACAGGGGGTTGAATGGTGATTAGCCAACAGAGAAATCAGCCAGATGTAAGTCAAGGTGAGAAAGATAAGTGGATTTTGAAGCTGTGACTTGAAACATTTGAAACAATTCTGAGATTTAGGATAGCCATGCATTCCTCTGTCTCATTTTGAGTCCTTGTCAGGTGCATTGGCCTTATGCTCTACTTTCTACTCAGTGGTCCATAACCACTTTTTCTTGAACTTTCATGAAAATCTCTGTTATTTCTTGCCTTTGCTAGACTGGGTTAGGGAGCATCCCTCTGTGTCCTCCTGAGAACCTATTCTTATCTCTACTATGTTGGCACCTAACTATTTAATTGTGCTCCCTCCCACTGCTCATCCAGACCCCTACTGTGCTGAGATCCTGGAATGGGGATCAACGTTCACCTGATACCTTAAACTTGTCAAACACTGTGCCAGATACCAGAGGTATCCTATTTATTATCTAAATAAACCTCTGCACCCTACCCTGCAAGGTGAATTTTATTATCTTTATTTCGTGGATGGGTAAGTGGTGGCTTAGAGGTAGCTTGCAGAAGGCTATTTATTAAATGCTAGAGCTGGGATTTGAAGTGGGTTTTCCCCTACATTTCAGTCCTTCCTTTTCTCCTTATGTTGCCCCTTAGGCCCTCTGGTAGAGCTCATGGCCAGCACTGACTCTTACATTTACTGCTGGCTCAATTAATGTTGCTATATTCGTTGTGCTTTCCTTACTTTCTATCACAGACATTCTGGCCAAGGCTAAACTTACTGACTTCCCCTTTCCTGTTTCTGTTTCTAGGCCTCTCCTGCTGACCAGAAGATTTGCAACTCAAGTGACAGAGAGTGACTGATATCATCCCCACTCATTTCACTGTCAAGGGTTGGGCCTGTCAGCAGATGGTGAATAATATGCCAGCAGTGGGCACTGATCATAAATCCTTCCCCATTAGCTGTAGTGGTCAAACTCACTTCTCTAAATCCTGGAGTTCCAGATGGGGAGGTTCCTGCTATTATGCTTAAAAAAAGAAAGAGCTTCACTATATTATCATTTCATTTTTCACTTAAAAAAAGAGGTTCTCTGACTTCCTAGTAGCTACATTTCTGTGTTCTAAGTGGAACAGGTGAATTAGTCACGATGGGGCACATGTTCCTTTCTGTGTTCATTGTGACTTGATATCTGTCAGCTTAGACAAGCAATTAGTAACTGTATTGCCTTCTCTCCACACAAGACACCATTAACAGAGATGCAATATGAGTAACATGCCCGCATTGGCACAGTGTCACTATTATCATCTCCATTTTAAAGATGAGGAAATGGAGAATCAGAGAGGGTAAGTAAGGTGTCCAATCTCACATAGCTGTGGCTAGTGCATGCTGAGGTTCAAACTCAGCCTGCCTGCCTCCAGAGGACAGAAGCCTCCTACCCAGTTTACGGTCTCTGTTGTCCCTAGGTCACAGCAGAACATGGGAAAGAGCAGGTTTTGTTTGGGTATATATGAAAGTAATAAAACTTTGTTACAGTAAATGTCCTTGAAATTGTCTGTAAAAATGAGTCAGTTGACCCTTGTGTTCTAGTGAGTCAGGTCTATTTTTATCTGTTTAAGGAAGGGTCCTGTGCTCTCCCACAAGTTCATTCAGAATCTTTCTTTTCATCTCAGAGAAATGACCACATAGATGAAGAAAGTAAAGGAAATTAGAAGACTCTTTCCCTGAAGTAGAACTTATTTTAGACAACTGTCTTTAAAAGTGAATGCCTTATCTGAGTACATAATCCAAGAAGTTGGATTGGGAGGCTGGCATTGTGACATAGTGAAGCTACCACCTGCTATGCCAGCATCCCATATGGGCACCAATTTGAGTCCTGGCTGCTCCTTTTCCAATCCAGCTCCCTGCTAATGTGCCCGGAACTTTGCACTCATGTGGGAGTGCAGAGCCGGGCCTGGCTGGGCCTGGCTGTTGCAGCCATTTCGGGAGTGAATCAGTGATGAAGATTCTCTCTCTCATCTCAAATAAATAAATAAATCTGAAAAAAAGGAAGCTAGAATTGGGAATAAAGTTGGGATTTGAACTAGTATGTCTTAACTGACAGCTCAATTGTTAGTCCAAATGACTATCCCTGAATGAACTTTTAAATATCACAAATCCATCAACAGATTTCAGACTTGCAATAGTAATTATTAAAAATAATTACATTCAGTCATCTTTTATATTTTACCAACTTTTAGTCAAAAAAGTAATTGTTTTCATGATATATTTTCCAAAGTAGGAGGTTGGGATGTATGTAGCTGTTTGTTGCTTGATTTATAAATTTTAAATATTTAAGTGTAGGATATGTGGGCTTCTAGTTGTACTTTTACCCTGAGCCCTGCAAATATGTAACTGTAGGACACCAGATTAATTTCTTCAGGGCTTGGTCTACTCATTTATAAACTAGAGATCATGATCTCCAAGGGCTGTGGTGAGAATTGATAATGCATGTCAAAGCACTTTGTAAATTGCGAGGCACTACCCCAGTATGGAAGTTATTATTGCTTAGCATCACTATCTGTCCACAAACACTTTTTAAATGTTGAATGAAAATCTATTTGCACATAACTTAGAATAACAGAATCTTCAAACTGAAAGAAATTGCAGATAATGTAGGCCACTTTTATATTCTTCCCTTGTGCTGTCTGAGACAGCTCATTTTGTTCTTTGATAGCTTAGTTTTCAGAGACTTAAAATTTTCTTCTCCTTCCGTCTTTGTAATCTGCTTTTATCAGAGGCATCGTTACTACTTTACCTTTTTCTTTGGATTGTACCTCTTGCCTTTCAAATTGAGATAATTCTCAAAGACATAATAAATTGCAATTTAAAGATAATTTAGCTTCAGCCTTGTTCCCTTAAAAAAAAAAAAAACCTCACCAGGGCATCATATCTCTATATTTCCTGACATTAAATTTTACCCCAAAAATATATATTCAGCATTCTTCTTTTAATGTGTGAATTCCAGGCTAATACAGAAATTATTATTTCTGCTTTGACTTAATTTCTTCATTATTAGCTTATTTTTCCTATTGGTAAGAATTAAGCTCAGAATCACAACTTCCTCTTTGCTCTCTCTTCCTTTCAGCCTCCACATTAATCAGTAAAGATAAACTAAAGGCTTATGAGCTATTATGCTTTTAAGATAATCAGATCAAATCTTTTGTTGATGAAAACTTCATATTTAAGTAGACCATGCGAAGGAATTACTGAAATGATGCATTAATTTTCTTTCTTTAAGGAGTTCAACAAATTGTATGACAAAGTGTTCCTCAACAGTCAAGACAAGGGCTGTATAGTCACTGTATCTTGAAGTGTTAATTTCACTTCTATAGATTACCTTTTAGGTGCTCTACTAGTTATCACAGGTCAGGGAGAACATATGGTATTTGTCCTTTTGGGACTGGCTTATTTCACTAAGCATGATGTTTTCCAGATTCATCCCTTTTGTTGCAAATGACAGAATTTCATTTTATTTAACCTCTGTATAGTATTTCATGGTGTATATTTTCCATAATTTCCCAATATAGTCTTCAGTTGATGGGCATTTGAGTTGATTCCATATCTTAGCTATTATGAATTGAGCGGCAATAAACATGGGGGTACAGATAACTCTTTCATATACTGATTTCATTTCCCTTGGATTAATACCCAGGAGTGGGATGGCTGAGTCATATGGTAGGTTTATATTCAGATTTCTGAGGTATCTCTGTACTATCTTATACAGTGCTATACCAGTTTACATTCCCAACTGTGGATTAGGGCACCTTTTTACCCAAATCCTTACCAGCATTTGTTGTTTGTTGATTTCTGTATGAAAGCCATTATAAAGGGGGTGAGGTGAAACTTCATTGTGGTTTTTCTTTGCATTTTCCTGATGGCTAGTGATCCTGAGCAGTTTTTCAAGTGTCTGTTGGCCATTTGGATTTCCTCTTTTGAAAAATTCCTGTGTAAGTCCTTTGCCTATTTCTTAACTGGGTTGTTTTGTTGTCGTTGAGTTTCTTGATCTCTTTTATATTCTGGTTATTAATCCATTATCAGTTGCATAGTTTACAAATAATTTTCCCCATTATGTTGGTTGCCTCTTCAGCTTGCCAAGTGTTTCTTACTCAGTGCAGAAGTTTCTCAACTTGATGTAATCCCATTTGTCAGTTTTGGCTTTGATTGCCTGTGCCTATGGTGTCTTTTCCAAGAGTCTTTGCCTATGCCAATGTCTTGCAGGGTTTCCTCAATGTTCTTTAGTAATTTGATGGTATCCAGTCATAAATTTAGGTCTTTAATACATTTTGAGTGGATTTCTGTGTAAGGTGCAAGGCAAGGGTCTTGCTTTATGCTTCTGCATTTGGAGATCCAGTTTTCCCACCATCACTTGTTGAAGAGACATTCTTTGTTCTAAGGATTGATTTTAGGTCCTTTGTCAAATATAGGTTGGTTGTAGATGCATGAGTTGATTTCTGGCATTTCTATTATATTCTTCTGATCTATCCATCTGTTTTTTACTAGTTCCAGGTTGTTTTGATTATAACTGCTCTATAATATATTTTGAAATCTGGTATTGTGATGCCTTCAGCTTTGTTTTTGTTGTATAAGGTTGCTTCAGCTATTTTGAGTCTCCTGTGTTTCCATATGAATTTCAGCATAGCTTTTTCTATATCTGAGAAGAATGACCTTGGTATTTTGATTAGTATTGCATTGAATCTATAAATTGTTTGTTGTAGTATGGGCATTTTGATGATATTAATTCTTCTAATCCATAAGCATGAAAAATTTTTCCATTTTTGGGGTCTTCTATTTCTTTTTTCTTTTTCTTTTTTTAATTTATTTGACAGATAGAGTTAGACAGTGAGAGACAGAGACAGAGAGAAAGGTCTTCCTTCTTCCTTCCATTGGTTCACCCTCCAAATGGCCACTACAGCTGGAACTACTGATCTGAAGCCAGGAGCCAGGTGCCTCCTCCTGGTCTCCCATGTGGGTTCAGGGGCCCAAGCACTTGGTCCATCCTCCACTGCCTTCCCGGGCCACAGCAGAGAGCTGGGCTGGAAGAGGAGCAGCCGGGACTAGAACCTGGCGCCCACATGGGATGCTGGCGCCTCAGGCAGAGGATTAACCAAGTGAGCTATGGTGCTGGCCCCTGGGGTCTTCTATTTCTTTCTTTAATGTTTTGTAGTTCTCATTGTAGAGATTTTTGACATCCTTGGTTAAATTTTTTCCAAGCTATTTGAATTTTTTGTTGCTATTTTTAATGGGATTGATCTTAGAAGTTCTTTCTTAGCCATGACATTGTCTGTGTATACAAATGCTATTGATTTTTGTGTGTTGATTTTATAATCTGCCACTTTACCAAGCTCTTCTATAAGTTCCAGTAGTTCTTAGTAGAATCACGTGTCTGAAAATAAGAATAGTTTGACTTCCTCCTCCCCAATTTGTATCCCTTTGATTTCTTTTTCTTGCCTAATGGCTCTGGCTATAACTTTCAGAACCATATTGAATAGCAATGGTCAGAGTGGGCATCCTTGTCTGGTCCAGATCTCAGTGGGAATGCTTCTAACTTCTCCCCACTGAAAAGGATGCTAACTATGTGTTTGTCATAAATTGCCTTGATTGTGTTGAAGAATATTCCTTCTAAAACCAATTTGTTTAAAGTTTTCATCATGCAAGAGTGTTGTATTTTATTAAATGCTTTCTCTGCATCTATTGAGATAATCATATATTTTTTGTTGTTCATTTTGTTAATGTGATGTATCAGATTGATTGGTTTGTGAATGTTGAACCATCCCTGCATACCAGGGATAATATCTTTCTGATGTATTGTTGTATTTGATTGGCCAATATTTTGTTGAGGATTTTTGCATCTATGTTCACCAGGGAAATTGTCTATAGTTCTCTTTCTCTGTTATATCATTTTCATGGTTAGAAATTAAGGAGACTCTGGCTTCATAGAAGGAGTTTAGGAGGATTCACTCTCTTTCAACTGTTTGAATATAATGAAAAAGTTGGATTCATTTCTTCTTTAAATGTCTGATAGAATTCGGTCCTGGGATTTTATTTATTGGGAGGGTCTTTAATACTGATTCAGTTTCTGTCTGGTTATTGGTCTGTTTGTGTTTTCTATGTCTTCATGGCTCAATTTACATAGGTTGTATGTGTCTAGGAATCTATCCATTTCTTCTTGGTTTCCTGATTTGTTGCCAAACCGTTCTTTGTAGTAAATTCTGATGATTATTTTTATTTCTGTGGTGTCTGTTGTTATGTTTCCTTTTTCATCTCTAATTTTATTGACTTGGGTCTTTTCACTCCCCCCTTTTTTGAGCCAATGATGTGTCAATTTTATTTTTTCAAAAAATCAGCTTTTTTTTGCTGATGTTTTGTATTTTTTGTTTCAGTTTTATTTCTTCTCAAATAATTTTAATTATTTCTTTTCTCCTACTAGTTTTGGATTTGCTTTGCTGCTGTTTTCTAGGTCCTTGAAATGCATTGATAGCTCATTTATTTGTTGCCTTTCCAATTTCATAATTTAGGCACCAATTGCTATAAATGTTCCTCTCTTTTTATTATTTATTTTATTTAAGGAATGCAACTTCATGCGTTTAATATATACAGATTTGGGATCATGATGCTTCTTCTTTCCTTACCTCTCATCCATATTCCTCCTCCCTCTTCTTTTCCCATTCTTATCTTTTACAGTGGCAAATTTTCAGTTAATTTTTATACTCATAAAATTAACCCTACACTAAGTGGAGAGCTCATGGATTAGTATGAAGGAAAAAAAGAAGTAAAGAACAGAAACAAATATGAAAAACATTGTTCCCCCATAGTCAAAGCAAGGGATGTTCAAAATCATTGTATCTCAAAGTGTCAGTTTTGCTCCTATAGATTACTTTTTAGGTACTCTGTTAGTTACCACAGATCAGAGAGACTGTATGGCATTTGTCTTTTTGTGACTGACTTATTTCACTAAGTATAATGATTTCCAGCTGCATCCATTTTGTTGCAATGACATTATTTCTTTTTTTTTTTTACTGCTGTGTGGTATTCCATAATGTATATATATACCATAATTTCTTTATCCAGTCTTCAGTTGATGGACATCTGTGTTGATTCTATATCTTAGCTATCATAAATTTAGTTGAAATGAACATGGGGGTACAGGTAAGTCTTTCATACACTGATTTTGTTTCCTTTGTATAAACTCTGAGGAGTGGGATGGCTGGTTCACATGGTAGGTGTATATTCAGCTTTCTGAGATATCTTTATACTGTATTAAATTTCCTCTTAACACTGCTTTTGCTGTATCCCATAAGTTTTGATATTTTGTATTGTCATCTTCATTCATTTCCAGAATTTTTTTGATTTCTCTTTTGATTTCTTCAATGACCTACTATTCATTCAGGAGCATGTTTTTCAGTCTCCATGTGTTTACATAGGTTTTAGAGCTTGTTGAATTGATGATTTCCAGCCTCATTCCAGTATGTTCAGATAAGATGAATTGTATGTTTTTTAAATTTATTTTTAAATTTGCTGAGACTTGCTTTATGGCCTAGCATGTGGTCTATCCTAGAGCAAATTCCATGCACTGGCAAAAGAATGTGTATTGTGCATCTATAGGATGAAAAGTTCTGTAGATATCTGTTAGGTCCATTTGGTTTATAGTGTCGATTAACTCTGTTGTTTCCTTGCTGATTTTCTGTCTGGTTGGTCTATCCATTGCTGAAAGTAGGATACTGAAGTCCCCCATTACCACTACATTGGAGTCTATGTCTCCCTTTAGATCCCTTAGCATTTCTTTTAAATAGCCAGGTACCCTGTAATTAGGTGCAAATATATCTATAATAGTTACATCTTCCTGTTGAATTGATCCCTTAATCATTATAGTGCCCTTCTTTGTTTCTTTTAAAAGTTTTTGTGTTAAAGTCTATTTTGTCTAATATTAGGATTGCTACACCAGCTCTTTTTTCGTTTCTGGTAGCATGGAATATATTTTTCCATCCTTTCACCTTCAGTCTGCATGTATCTTGGTTATGAAATGTGCTTCTTGTATTCAGCAAATAGATGATTTTTATTTTTTAATCTGTTCAGCCAGTCTGTGTCTTTTTAACTGGAGAGTTGAAGCCATTTACAGTTAAGGTGACTATTTATAAGTGACAACTTGGCCCTGTCATTTTTTGATAAATATTCTTATTTTTTGCTTTGAACTTCCTTTGTACTTTTACTGGGAGATTTTCTGCCTTCATTTTCTTTCATAGTGATGACTGTGTTTCTGTGTTTCTGTGAGTAGTGCATCCTTAAGCATCTTTTGTAAGGCTAGATGAGTGGTGACAAGTTCTTTCAATTTCTGCTTGTTATGGAAGGTCTTTATTTCACCTTCATTCATAAATGAGAGCTTTGCAGGATGCAGTATTCTAGATTGACTGTTTTTTTCTCTTAAGGCTTAAAATATATATTGCCATTCTCTCCTAGCCTGTAGAGTTTCTGATGAGAAGTCAGCTGTGAGTTGAATTGGGGAGCCTCTGAAAGTAATCTGGCATTTCTCTCATGCACATTTTAAAATGTTTTCTGTATGTTTTACTATGGAGAGTTTGATTGCAATGTGTCATGGTGAAGATCTTTTCTGATCATGTCTATTAGTTCTATGTGCCTCCTGTACTTGGACACCATTTTCTTTCTCCAAATTGGGGAAGTTCTCTGTTAGTATTTCACTAAAAGTATCTTTTGATCCATTCTCTCTTTCCATGCCTTCAGTAACCTCTAAGAACTGTATGTTGGATCATTTGATAGTATCCCATATATCTCCAACACTCTTTTTTAGTTTTCTAGTTATCTCCTTGTCCTCCTCCTCCTTCTCCTCCTCCTTCTCCCTCTCCTTCTCCTTCTTCTTCTTGGTCTGAATATAAAATTTCCAGAGATTTGTTTCTAACTCAGATATTCTTTCTTCTGCTTCTCTGATTCTGTTGTTAATGCTTTCCACAGCATTTTAATTTGTTCTATTGGATTCTTCATTCCCAATATTTTATTTTAATTTCTCTTTAAAATCTCAATTTCATGGAAAAATTTTCATGCATGTCATGTACAGATGGCTTTAGTTCAATTTAGTCTAGTTTAGTTCATGGCTTTAGTTTATTTCTTTCAATTCTGATTACTTCTAAGTAATCCTACAATCAATTTTTTGAATTATTTTTTTTGCTGTTTTTTTTAACTTTTATTTAATGAATATGAATTTCCAAAGTACGACTTATGGATTACAATGGCTTCCCCCCAATACCGTCCCTCCCACCCACAACCCTCCCCCCTCCCACTCCCTCTCCCCTTCCATTCACATCAAGATCCATTTTCAATTATCTTAACATACAGAAGATCAGCCTAGCACACATTAAGTAAGGATTTCAACAGTTTGCTCCCACACAGAAACATAAAGTGAAAAATAATAGATGATTTTTTAAATGATGATGAAATCAGATCAGACCTATTGTCATGTTTAATCCCAGTGAGAGTCAAGTTGGGAATTGATAATTTTTTTTTTTTAAAGAAGATCAGTTTAGTATGCATTAAGTAAAGATTTCAACAGTCTGCACCCCCATAGAAACACAAAGTGAAATATATTGTTTGAGTACTCGTTATAGCATTAAATCCCAATGTACAGCACATTAAGGACAGAGATCCTACATGAGGAGTAAGTGCACAGTGACTCCTGTTGTTGACTTTACCAATTGACACTCCTGTCTATGGCATCAGTAATCTCCCCATGCTCCAGTCATGAGTTTCCAAGGCTATGGAAGCCCTCTGAGTTCTCCGACTCTTTTCTTGTTTAGACTGTTTCTGGCATTTTATCAGTCTTTTCATCTTCACATTCTAGTATTGAAGTATTGTGTTCTGGGATCATCATGTTTTCTTATTCTTGTTTCTTGAATTACTGCATTTAGGCATTTGTGGTGATACTTGTCCCCCTCTCCTCCACTGGCCATGATGACTTTTATCTTTGAGCTATCCCTCTGTGGCTTAGTGGAGTGTCCACTCTTTCAGTGAATACATAGAGGCATGTGCTTGGTGAGGTCAGGGAGCTTTATTCAATGCTCCAGGGTAAAGGGAGTGTCTAAGATGACACCCAAGTTGGGCATGGTAAATCTTCTATTTTTTAATTTTTTTTTAATCAGAGGGGAGGTTTGTTCAGTTGGTATAGTCTCATACTTACCTCCTCTCCTCAAAGGAGACCAGTGCCTGGATGTTAGCCTAGCTGATACAATTTTCATCCACACTGCCACAGGAACCTCACAAAGGATCCTTGCAGTCCTCAGTGTGAACATGGATCCTGCAGCAATGACTCTCAAGAAGGAAACAGGAGTCCCAAGCATGTGGAGCCACCCACAGTGACTGCCCAAAGTCCTAGCTACACCCTGCATCTTCCCATGCAGCCACAGTGTTTTAATAGTCCCAGCACACAAGGCTCCCACAGTCATGAAGCCCCAGATCCTGTCAGTTCTCCCAGCCAGACTCAGGCATCTCCTCTCAGTTGGTTGTTAGGTGCTCAGACATAAGCCGGTGCAGCTGTTATGTATGTCCAAAATGGTATCCACCCTCTCTCAACTAGTCACAGGACACTGGTGCTTGGTAGTTGGGAGGAGAGAAACATGCTCCTCTTTTTTCCCCCTCTAGGTTCATAGGTACAGTTTTCCCCACAGGGCTCCAAGCCAAACTCCCTTCAAGATTTTACTGCAGCTTTATTTCCAGTGGCTTGGGTTGTCTATTCTCACCTCACTCCAAAGCTGGTGCTAAGGCTCTCAGCTGCTGGGGTCATGAATTGTGCATGTACACATCCTCCACGTAGGTCTGCAGTGTCCCTCTAATTTGTGTGGAGTTTCCTCTGATGTTTTCTCCCTACCTCTTCCCTGAGACTGTGTTCTTTCCACTTTTTCCAACTATCCTTCACTAGACTAGAGCAGTAATCTCCCTCCCTATTCCACCATCTTGACTCACCTACATTAATTTTCATTGTGTGTAGCTGTGAAATCATTTGTACCCCAATTGAGCAGATGTCCTGAATAAAGAAAATTCAAAGTAGTATTTAGTAAACTTGCTAACCAAATCTTGAAATACTGTTTTTGATTTCTTTCCCTGTTTTTATGGAACATTGTATTAAAAAATATACAAGGAATAAAGAAGAGTACAATTGCATTATGGAACTGACAGTGTGTGTATATAACATTAACTGTATGGGGTACTATGACAAGCAGTTTAGAGCAAAGTTATAGAGACTCACACTCTCCTACTGCTGCTTCCCCTCCATGTTATTCAGTGATGGATCATTTGAAGTCAAAAGCAAACCCTGTTGAGTATCTATATCCAACTTAGGGTTGTACCAGAATTAATTATACCTTTTGCTATTTTGCAAAAAACTGTTGCCAATAAATTCTATTAAACAGGAGTAGAAAGATTTTTATTCATACCATTCCAAAGAAATTAGAGCATAGTAGTGTTATTTAGCAATGCAGATGTTATAATATTCTGTTGTTTATATGAAAATAGATATGACATAGAGAGGTATATCAAGTGAGCAAGAGAGAGATTTGAGCTGGGCTACTGTTTTGATTATGCATATTTATTCATAATGCAGAAGTCACTCCATGGAACCTCTTTTCCTAAGATGGATTACTTATTTGGGGGAAGACTTCTTTTTCCTTTGTTTTTTTCAAAAAAATATTTTAACAAGTCAATACCACCCTTGTACAGTATTTATAAGTGCCTTTTAAAACTTGTACCTTAATTGCTTTAGATTCCAGAGTTGTAAGATATGATGCTAATACTCAGTAGCCAGATGAGCAGGGAGATAATGATGTGATGTTGTCAGTTGGCTGCTGGGGAACAAGTTTGCTGTACATGGTCTGAAAATAGTAATTATGCTGACTCTGATTTGTTGTTTTGGGGATAATGTTGTTTTACCAGTAAATCACCTCATTTCCTATTATGATTACTCTTTCAGGGCCATATATGCATGTCTCTATTTCATTTTATGTACTCAATAACAAAAAAATTGTTGTTAACAATTTGATTAAAGAATTAAAACAATTAATTATCTGACCTACATTCACATACTGCATACACATACATATTTCATTTCTCCCTCTCTTCTTCCCTTACTCCTTCCCTCTCCCCTTTCCCCTCCCCCCTCCCTCCTTCCCTTTCTCCTTCCTTCCTTCCTTCTGCATTTCTTGCTTGAAATATTCAAGTCATCATGGTCAACGTCATTCAGGGAGTACTTCAAATTGTCAGGGAGTACTTCAAATGATCAATACCATGACCCAGACTTTATTTTGTCCACTGTTCATACAATGCAGCTCCTCCTGCCCTTACCATTCTCAGGTCATCTCCTTGTATGAGCTGAAACAAAATGGCAGAACATCAAGTTGTTTGAACTCAGATAGGAAATCCAAGTCCATAACTCAAGTATTCCATTGCTCAGAGATTATCCAAATATGTCTATGAATTACAGAAAGAATCTACAACTCCTAATTTTGAAGTTACAAATATATTTTAACAGAAGATGAAGCTTCAAATATGAAATCCAGGAGCAATGATGATTTTCCATATTTGTCACATTTCTTTGGATGTCCCTAATGGAAAATACAGTACTTTGACAACAGTGATTTTTCAATTAAATTTTGTTGAATGAATGAGACAATAGCCCCAGAATCAAACAAGACCTGGATTTACTTCACCTTTTTCTTTAAGATTTATGTATTATTTACTTAAAAGATAGAATTATAGGGTGGGGAGTGGAGCAAGAGAATGAAATCCTCCATCTGCTGGTTCACTTTTCAGATGCCCCAACAGCCAGGGCTGGGCCAGGCTGGAGCCAGGAGTCTGGAATTTCATCTAGGTGTCTCACATGGGTGGCAAGGACCCAAGTACTTGGACCAAAGCTGCTACCTTTCTAGGATCATTATCAAGGAGCTGGGTAGGAAATAGGGTAGCCAGAACTCAAACCAGAACCAGGATGCTGGCTTCACAAACAGCAGCTTAAACTGGCTACTCCACAATACTGGTCACAATTTCTCCCTCTTTTATAGAATAACTTCTACTGTGATGGAAAGGAATCTGGTAAGGATATTGGGAAGATGGACTATGGAACAGAGGGTCTGGATTTGAGTCCTCACTATACCCCATATTCTCTTCCATGACCTTGGGTCACAGTTTCTGACTTTATAAAATGAGGTATAATAATAGTATGGAACTTAGGGATTTATTGCAAGCATTAAATGATTGATATTGGAAATTAGAATTAGTGCCTGGAACATAGTGCTATATAAATATTTGATTAAAACAAACAGGGGTGGGCGTTTTGCCTAGTGTTTTTAAAACACCACCTGGGGCACTGGCATCCCTTATCAGAGTGCCTGGGTCCCACTACCTCTTTCCATTCCAGCTTCCTGCTGATGCACATCCTGGAAGGCTCAAGTGCTTGGGTTCATGCCACCCATGAGGGAGACCTGGATGGAGTTCTAAGTTCCTAGCTTTTGTCTGGCCCAGTTCTGGCTGTTATAGACATTTGAGGAGTGAGCCAGACCCTGGGTGATATTTCTTTCTCCCCTTCTCTCTCCTTCCCATTCTTCCTACCTGCCTCTCTTTCTCTTCTCCCACCATCTCTCACCTTTCAAATGCAAAAAATAAATAAAATTTAAAAAGAAAAAATGAATTTGATGTTCAGAATACCTAATATTACAATAAATTATTTTTAATGATCATTTGAAAAATAATATCTTTATTAGTTACATTTTCTTATCCTTATTGGGGGATAAAACATCTACACCATGTTCTTCCTAGGGGGGTAGGAGAGTACAATGAAAAGTATATTGAGGAGTACAAACTTAAAGAAACTCAAAATAGAAGTTTTACTGTTATTTCTTTCTGTGCAACTCTGGCCATCTTTAAAACCGGGATGTGGTCTCTTGGGTCTGTCCTAGCACTATTCTGAAACTTGTACTTTGCCGTTCACCCAGTACATGGACAGGTAGCAATTTTGTTGTGACTTTCTCACACTTAATGTCTTTAAATGAGCTGACAGAGCTCACTGCTGCACTGCCAGGAAATAACCATTTAGGGTGGAACTGTATACATTTCTTCCCCTTTCCACCAATCAACAGGTTGTAACTTAAGATAGAAATGAGGCCCCTGAGTTCATGCTGGAAATGGGGAGAAAAAAGTAAGAAATGATAGGCTGTCAGCTTCCCTGAAAAGGTGCAAGGCACCAGAACTGAAAATAAAGACTTTATTGCCTTGCAAAGAAGGCTTGGTAGCATTCAGATATTACCCACATCTGCTTTAATGATTCCATTTAAGCTGTCATTTTCTGCATTTTACCTTGTAGCATTCAAAAGCAGTTATACTTACATGTTCACAGCCAACGCGTTGCCAGCATCATAGAGAGAGGGAGGAAAAGAAAAGGGATGAAAATGATATATGATGTATTTCAAAAAATAGTTTCCTTGTAGAAAATTAACAGTCATTTTGAGGCCACTCTTAAAGGGAAATAAAGTTTCTTCTGAAATTAAAAAAAATGCTGACACTGAACAGAGAGAGAGAGAGAGAGAGAGAGAGAGACTCATTCCCTTGTTCCTTCTTTCTCAATTCTTTTGCTCTGTGCTGGCACATCTGGTTAAGCACTTTAGTGGTGACTGCAAGAAAGCTGAGGAAAGAGTTGCCCTGCCTTTATTCCCAGTGGGACTGATCATAATGGAAAAGGGGAAAATAAAAGGAGTTTATTTCCTGAGAATTCGCTTGGCCACTTCTGGTATATGGGTAACACTGGCTGCAGTTTCCGTTTTGTGAAGATGGTCCCATTGTTTCTTAGTCCTCCTTGGAAATCATACAGTGACTTTTAGTCTAGCAATGCAATTTTCTTTGAATATGGCAGTTTTATGATGGTTGGTCAAGTGTTGTGAATCAAATACTGCAATTTCTTCTCTACTTCTCAAGTTCCTGTTTAAACTCCACCACCACTGACTCTGACTTTTAAGACCAAGAGACCTCTTCCTCCTTTATTCCTGTGATTCTGATTAACCTAACTCTGTACATAGCGTGATGAAACAGAGCAGTTGTTAGTTTGCTTGTTTCTATATCTGTTCTTATATCCATATCTGTAATTTAATTTTAATTTGATTTAATTTTAATTTAAATTTTAATTTAGTGAATTCCAAATTATACTTGGGACCATCAATGACTTCTACACTACATTTTTCAGAGAATAGATGTTTGAGACAATAATAGTCTGTTTCCTACTTTTCAGTAAATGTGAACTTCAAATCCACAAATTCTATGAGACTGTGTTTTAGACTCCTTCCCCTGCCAGTTTTGCCCATTTCATTTTTCAAGTGGTTTCAAACTATTTGTGTTAATAATTGAAATGAACTTGAGCTGACTACTCTGATCTAGAAAACTTGGTTTAATAGAAGGAGGATGGCTTATGACTAAGCATTCTAGGCCCATTTTTGCTAATCATTCTCTACCATAAGCTCTGTCTTTTTTTTAAGATTATTTATTTATTTATTTGAGAGGTAGAGTTATAGACAGTGAGAGGGAGAAACAGAGAGAAAGGTCTTCCGTCCGTTGGTTCACTCTCCAATGGCTGCAATGGCCGGAGCTGCACCGATTGGGAGCCAGGAGCCAGAAGCTTCCGCCTGGTCTCCCATGCGGGTGCAGGGACCCAAGGACTTGGGCCATCTTCTACTACTTTCCCAGGCCACAGCAGAAAGCTGGATTGGAAAAGGAGCAGCTGGGACTAGAACCGGTACCCATATGGGATGCCAGCACCACAGGTGGAGGATTAACCTACTGTGCCATGGCACCAGCTGTAAGCTCCGTCTTGTGTGGGGTAATGGTTTTGTCTTTATGAGACCCCAAAATACCCATACTTACAGAAAGTTGGACTTTGTAAATTTATTATTAATAAATGAATGCACTAATGAATTAATAAATACCTAGACACCTTTAGATCTCCTGTAACCATGGGGTTAATGCTCAGTATCCCTTTAATCTGAGTGGATAATTCAACAGGTATATGCTCACTTTTTAAGAGAAACCATTTTCAATCCTTTTTTTCCCCTAAGGGACAAATACTTTAAAAGAGGAGAAAATTAGGGTTTCTGAAATAGCTAGGAGTACCAAAGGCAGGAAATGCTGTTTATTTATATGACGGCAAAGCAATTTTATTTCCCAGGAGATGAGGGAACCATGGCAAGCATGAGCTATGGTTTAGTTTTGGATTTTAATTATTTTTCTTTCTTGACTGGAGGAAGGAGATCTTGTCTTAATTTGCTTTTGCATCCAAGTGCCAAACATAGTCTTCAGAATATGGTAGATGTTTTATAATTGTTTTTTTAATAAATAAAAAAGGAGCACGAAGAGAGCACTGTCAGTAAGGCAGGCCAGAGAGATGGAGCTGAAAGGGGCCTGGGGAATATGTTTTGTGTTTCTGCCTCTTCTTTGCCCAGCTCACCCTTCTGCGCAGGGAGTGAAGAATAAGAAAGAGAAACGAATTAATTAAAACAATTTAAAATTTTTATTTATTTTACTTATTTTAAAGCTAGAAAAAGTGAAATTCTCTCTCTCTCTCTCTCCCTCCCTCCCTTTCACACACACAGACAGACACACACACACACACACACACAGCACTATCATCTACCGGTTTACTCTCCAAATGTCCACAAAGCCAGGGCTGGGTCAGATTGAAGGCAAGAGCTAGTGTCGCTCCCCCATTCGCGGAGGAACGACACTGGACCCTGCGCTGTTCTTTTGCCTGCTCGGCCCTTCCCGGGTTTGCTGCTGGTCCTTCCCGGGTTGGCTGTCAGCCCCTCCACCTCCGTGGAAGGGCGGCCCCCCCCCGCCGCTATCCCCGCTTCCTCGGAGGAGCGGCACACCACTGGCCGGCTCTCTCGCGGGCTGCTCAGATGTTCCTCAGGTGTTCCTTCAGATGTTCCTAGTGCATGTTGTCTCTCTCCTCCTTTATAGTCCTCTTCCACCAATCCCAACTCTGCTACCCACACGCCAAGCACGCTGCTCTCTTCCAATCAGGAGCAGGATCAGCTCCTGCAGCTTATCAGTCAAGTTAGCGAGAGGCAGCTGTGTAGAAATTTACTCCTCCCTAGCGCCATATTGTGGGAGAGCAGATGCATAGAATAAGTCTTAATTCCAGTAACTTAGTCTAGTCTCAGTTGCTCCCCACAGCTAGGAATTCAATCCAGGTGTCCCAGGTAGGTGGTAGGGACCTGAGTACTTTTGTCACTCCTGGGTGCACATTAGCAAGAAGCTGGAATGAAGAGTGCCGTTGGGATTGGAATCCAGATATTCCAATAAGGGATGCCAGTGCCTCAAGTGTTATAACCACAAGGCCAGTGGTTGTCCATGGAGTAATTTTTTAAAGATTTATTTTATTTATTTGAAAGGCAAAGTTACACAGAGAGATGTAGAGAGAGAGATTCCTTTTGCTGGCTCACTCCCCAACTGGCTGTAATGGCAAGGGCTGGGGCAGGTCAGGAGTCTGGAAATCTATCCAGGACTCCCTTTTGAGTGGTAGGGGTCCAAGTACTTAGGCCGTTCTCTGTTGCCTTCTCAGGCACATTAGTAGGGAGCTGGATTGGAAGTGGAGCAGCCAGGACTCGAATCAGCACTCTGATATGAAATGCTGGCATCATGGGCAGTGGCCCAATCCACTGTACAAAGCTGTCCCTGGGAGTAAATTTTTGATGATGGCTCAGAAACTCTGCTGGACCCTCACTGTCTTTTTGGAATTCTTGAGGTTCACTACATAGCTCGTTTCACACCAAAGTTTTCAGTGCACATCTACTCTCCTGTTGGAGAGTTTTGAAGACATTATTGATACAGTAGTGTTAATAATGGAATACAGATAGTTTTACTTTTCACAAATATTTAGCTTTCTTGGGAACCAATGACCTGATGTCTAATAGAACTAAGGCAAGGTGTTCCAAAAGCATTAGCTAATGGTTTACACATGCACCCCATCCCACACTCATATATATATATTTTTTCTTGGTGGTCAAATACATTTGAAATGAGTGCCTTAAACACAATTAATGATATGGAAATTCTCAATTTCCTGTGCTTTGTACACAAAATTATTTTAAACAAATTATTTATTAATTTTATCCAGTTGAAATATAGAGAGACAGAGAGAGAGATAGAAATAGAGAGAGAGGTAGTGATAGAGAGAAATCCTCCATCCACTGGTCTACTCCCCAAAAGCCTACAACAGCCAGAGCTGAATCTTATGTGAATTTTCACATTTTTCCTCTCCTATCACACATATTTTTTAGTAGAGTATGTTAAGAAATTGTCATTCTATGTGAAATTCTTTGAACAAATTTGAAATAAGCCACTCCCAGATCTCATTCACAGAGCAGAGGCTGCAAATCTCAATCCCAAAAATGAATTGGAATGGAAGAGATAATTTTCTGAATCTTTTTTCTATCCTAGAATTTGCATCTTAAAAGAAAAGCATATTGAGCACTGCTTCCACTTCACTGACAGAGAGAGAGAGAGAGCGAGAGAGAGAGAGAGAGAGAGAGAAACTATGCCAGGGATGTGTGCAGGAATTGTAGCAATCAAATCACTTCCTTTGCCTAATGACTAGTTTAGTTATTGATAAGAATGGGGACAGTAACTCTATGAACTCTATGCTGTGACATTTCTCATAAGCTGCATCTCCATTTCAGAACCATTAGTTAGTGAAGAAGTGCAAACCGAATGCAGTAATTTCCCAATAAAAACCGCAGGTATCAGACGGAATGGAAGTGGGCTGATCAAAATGTAATGTTATGCTTCCCATAATCATGGCGGATCATTTCGTTAGTATCAAAATTCAGACTTTAATTTTCTGCCACAGCTGAAAGAAAAATTCAGCCAATGTGGCATAAACTGGGGAGGCTCAGTTCGCCACAGGTGTTTAATCATCAGGCATGCTCTTGGGGAGTAGCATTGACGGCCGGCCAGACTGGCGTCTACAGATGGGGGGAAGCCAGTAGGGGGGAGAGGCAGGTTAGAAGAGTATCAAAATCTGGACAAGCTCCAAAGAAAATCTCATCTCTCATTTCACACCTTTGCTATTTGCTGTCAGTCTCTCCCCAGAAAGCGTTATTACTTTGCAACGCTCAACAGGGGTTGATGGGCAACCTCCTCGTTTCCCCTCGGCTTCATTGCCTCGCGGATGGACTTCTTCATTAAAGACCACACTGCAGTTCTCCCGGCTTAATGGGCATAAATATAGCTACTCAAAGAGGGGAAACACTCTCTTGTCCATGAAGATACTACATCCAAGAGAGGAAAGGAAAACCTGCTAATTGAGAATCGCACTTCGATTTAATTACACAGATGCTAAAATAATGTAACTGAAGCGCCTTAAAATATAATTATCCACTATGCAATGCTTGAGAGCATGCTTTATCTTTTTGCGTTTCATGTACATGATCAAGAAAGAGCCAACAAAAGAATCGTTCCTGGGTAATTTGGGAAACTGGGACATGTTTGGATTTTAAAGATGTTTTAGAAAGTGTCTTGCATTTAGAAGGAATCATCAAAGGTATTTTGTGCGCAACTATACATAAGATCCTTCTTCTTTACCTGTGTGTTCTTCAAAGGCACCTGGGATTAAAATAAATAATAAATCTTAGGGTAGCTTGAAGCTGTATCCAATTATTTTCTGCCACACCATGAAATGTGAGGATTGCTGCACGTTGGAAAGACATATTGGGTTTGTAATGGGACTTGAAGAAAGTCTGGGAAGCTTCCCTGATTGACCAATATTGCTTCCATTCTTTCCTGCTCCCTCCTTATGCTCCACCTATTGAATTAGTACAATGCTGGCATGCATATTTTAAAAAGTCACATAGAATGCTAGTCCTTCAAAACAGTCTGCTAAAAATTAGCCAGATTACATATTGTACTATTATGTATGACCCACTCCTTATTTTCCTTGTGGATTTACTTTGTGCCTAGGAGCAGTTTTGCTACCTGTTGTAATAAATACTTGTTGGGTTGATTGATGCTAATAGTATGTATTTATGTTAATACAGTGGGCAGTGAGGACTTTTACTGTCCTTCTAAGAAAGATTTTGAGCAAAAAATGTATGATAATTTAGCAAAGTGATGGCTAACAAAGCTTATTTATATATTGCAATTTAGATATGGTAGCAAAAGTAGGTCATAGACCTAATTCTAGCCTCTGGAGGAGGAGAAACATCTAGGCTCTGAAAAAGGAGTGGCTTGAGTGTGAAAAGTGGAGGAGGGAAGAAGGCTATGGAGTATATAGAGATTCTAAGGTCAAGATGAGGAGAAGCACTTTCTTTGCATCCTGTTGAACAGTCTGCAGAGGAATGTACACTCCTGTGGAAGAGCAGAAATGGAGCTCGGGCTTGATTTAAACTGAATGAGGCACTGATGCCTCTTAGCTTCCCGTGGGCCACAGGGCTATGAAGATGAACAGGGAATTAAAGCTTAGACTTTAGAGTCTGAACAGCTGAAACTTAATCCTAACTCTATCTGACATCCGCTGTGGAACTTGGAAAAGAGACCCACCTATCTAAGCCTCACTCCCTTTCTTCATAAAATAAAGTTACTAAGAGAACCCACTGAGTTGAGGTGTTATGATAATTGAATGAAACAACCTAATACATTTAGGATTGTACCTAGTCTTTTGAAAATATTCCAAACATTCTCTGACAACAGTTATCCAAAGCCCAGGCTGATTCTGTTTTTTCAAACTATATATACCTTTCAAAAACTTTATGTCTGAACACTCAGGAGGTGGTCTACAGCACTCAGAAGCTGAGGAGAGGAAAGAGACCGATAAAGTTTGAGAAATTGTGGATTTTAAATCTAGTGCCCAAGTGGTTTGTGTCTGCTACAACCTCATTCTGCTAGGAGAAGGAGAAGATCATAGCTAAGAAATGGAGTTAGAACTGTACTGGGTGGTTCCCAGGTTGGTCAGTCACAGATGTGTTTCATTCACATCTAGATGGTGCATGGCTCATTACTTCAGGGTAAGAGGCTACCAAGTACATGTGCGTCTGCTAATGAATCTGGACCTGCCCTAGCCGACTGCTCAGTTACTTTGTGTGTGTGTGTGTGTGTGTGTGTGTGTGATATGCTATGTGTTTTGAGTGGAGTGTAGAAAGAAAGGAGATATTTCATTATCTTGCTAACCAGCCTGAATATTTAGTATTTACAGTTAGTTTTCTCTCACTTTGCAATTGATAAAATCCAATAGCCAAAACATATAGAATGCTTCATGTGTATAATCACATTTACTGTAAAAGATACCAAGAATCTTAATAATATGTTCTTAAAAGGTGTATTTCTAGGCCTATGTTAATGATGTTCATTTCATTATTTTGGCTTCATTTGATATAGAAATCTCTTGCTAAGTTTTTGATGCTTACATTTATTTAATCTTCCAGTCTGGAGTTAAAAGAGACAAGATGCTGAAAGGAAATTTTGGGGACAGATAAGCCTGGGGGTATAAACATCTAGTTTTAGGTCTTTGTGACTAGCTAGGACTAATGGGAACATGATTCAAAAAACAAAATTGAAATTAAAAGATAAGTCTATTTTGTTGCAAAAATTTTAGGAATTCATGCCAAAGTATTTTCCATGAAATATTTGTAGACCTTGTATATATGTAAAATATAAAGTATCTGGGACACAGAAGGCACTAAGACAATACCAATTACAACTTAAGTTTAAAATTAATTGTGCTTGATAGTAGCTTTCTTGCCTGCTTCTGAGAATACCTTGGTAAGCCTCACCAACATGGCTCCTGGTCTCCTAAATGTTACCTTCCAGCAGCAAATGTAGAATTATAAAAAAGTAAGAGAACCAAATGTGTTGAGCATTGATTTTTGACTTCAAATTGTGTCTCAGACCTGTTTGCTTCTAAGTTCAGGTCACTATCAGCTCTCACCACAGTTGCTATAGTAAATTCCTAACTAGTCTCTGATACTTTGATTGTCTTTAATATGTTCCCTACTAGTAGTCAGAATGTCCCTTTTAAATTTAATTTTAAATCTAATTATGTCATTTTTTTTTCTTGCCAAAGACAAATATGGAGCTTTGTGCTGCACTTAGAATGAAATCCCAGGTCTTTACCAAATAGAACATTCTTGTGGGTGACTCAGCCCTGCCTGTTTTTGGCCCTTAGCTCTTCCCGTACTTCCATTTGCTCACTCCACTCAATTCCTCCAAATCTGAGATCCCCCCTCCTCCTCTTGATCATTGCACATGTTATTCTCTACTACATAATTCACTGCTAGTTCCCTTCCCATTTAAGTATTATCTATTGACTTGGTAAAGTCTATCTACCACCTGATCTATACCAAGCCTTCCTGTTATTATTTTCTTTCTCTTCATAAAAGTAGCTGCAGTTGGTATTTATTTATTTATCTAATCATTGATATCATCCTCCATCTCTCAGTAGATTTTAGGTTTCATGTAAACATATATGTTTGGCTTTGCACATGCAACACAATCACTGGCATGTATTAAACACTCATTTAATGAAATACATGACTAAATATGGTTATACAAGAGATAGCTAAGCTATTTGCTACTGATGACCATTTAGGTCTTTTCCAAGTTCTTGGACTATTAAAAAGTTTTGAAATGAATTTCTTTGTGCACATGTCATGAATTTCTGGGTTTAATTTGGTGGAATAAATTTTTGAATCATGTTCTCATCTAGTAGGTTCTCATCCTACCCTGCTTTGCTCCATCCCACCCTGATCTGCTCCTTCATAATGATAATAACATATTTGTTTAATTTATCATTACTACTTTTCCACCTTGTGCAAGCTAATGTACTTTGCATGACCAGCCCCTTCCCTATGGATTTTTTACACTGAGAATAACATCTGGCCCACAGTGAATACTGCGTAGAGACTGGCTGTAAGACAGGAGCTCAGGACACATGTTGGTGAGGCAAAATCATCATATGATGTTGAGATATATAAGAGAGATAGGGAAAGAAGGTATATTTCTTTTCTTTTTTCAGGCAGAGTGGATAGTGAGAGAGAGAGAGACAGAGAGAAAGGTCTTCCTTTTTGCCATTGGTTCACCCTCCAATGGCCGCCACGCTGATCTGGCAGGAGCCAGGTGCTTCTCCTGGTCTCCCATGGGGTGCAGGGCCCAAGGACTTGGGCCATCCTCCACTGCACTCCCGGGCCACAGCAGAGAGCTGGACTGGAAGAGGAGCAACCGGGACAGAATCTGGCGCCCCGACTGGGACTAGAACCCGGAGTGCCGGTGCCGCAGGCAGAGGATTAGCCTATTGAGCCGCAGCGCCGGCCTGGAAAGAAGGTGTAATAAGAGACATTTATCATTTTTCCCCACCAAAACTGCAAATATAAACATTAAAATATAGCATGTTGCCATTTAGTTTATTCAAAAGTATTTTTAAAAGCCATAACAGAAGTGCCCAAGTTCTTGGATTTCTTTATTTTTTTTGTACCACATCCAAAGATGCTTGTGATATTCACGTATTTGGACTCACTTTATAAAGCAGTATTTTCAGCACTGTGGTATGCAGATTGTAGAATATGCAGTTGAAGCAGATGGTTATAGGGGCTGCATAAGTAGCCTTTTATTTTTTTCAATTTTTTATTTATGTAAGGTGAAAAAAATTTATGTATTTCATATATAAAGATTGAGTAGTATGGTGATACTTCCCACCTTACCCTCCCTCTGGCCCACACTATCACACTCCCTCTTCCTTCCTTTCTTGCTCTTGCTTTTAATTTTTACAGTGACATACTTTCCATTTATTTTATAATCATAAGCTTAACCCTCCACTAAATAAAGAATTCAACAAACAGGAAGAAGGAAAAAAACACTGTCTCTCAACAGCAGAGACAAGCATTGTAAACAATAGTCACATTTCAAAATGTCAATGGCACTCATAGACATTACATTTTTTGTACTCTATTTGTTACCACAGATTGGAGAAAACATGAGATTTGTCTTTTTGGGACTGGCTTATTTCACTAAGTCTAACAGTTTCCAGTTGCATCCATTTTGCTGTGAAAGACAGGATTTCATTCTTTTTTTATGGCTGAGTAGTATTCCACAGTGTATACATACCACATTTTCCTTATCCAGTCATCAGTTGATGGACATCAAGGATGATTCCACATCTTAGTTATTGTGAATTGAGCTTCAGTGAACATAGGGGAAAAGATAACTCTCTCATATGCTGCTGTGATTTCATTTGGGTAAATTCCCAGGAATAGAATAGCTGGGTCATATGGCAGATCTATTTTCAGTTTTCTGAGGAATCTCCACACTGTCTTCTATAATGGCTGCACTGGTTTACATTCCCGCCAATCGTGGGTTAGGGTACCTTTTTCCCCACATCCTTGCCAGAATTTATTATTTTTTTTGATTTTTTCATTAGAGACGTTCTAACTTGGTTGAAGTGAAACCTCATTGTAACTTTTAATAAATGGGCATTTTAAATATCAATAACTGTGTATCAATGTTTTAGAACAAAGTTTATACAACCCATTGATAAATAATCCTTTTAATGTTTCCATTTAAGAATGTGGAGAATGTGAGTTTTTAAAATATTTTAAGGGACTGGCGCTGTGGCATGGCTGGTAAAGCTGCAACCTGAAGTGCCAGCATCCCATATGGGCACTGATTTGAGTCCCGGCTGCTTCACTTCCTATCCAGCTCTCTGCTATGGCCTTGGAAAGCAGTAGAAGATGGCCCAAGTCCTTGGGCCCCTGCACCTGTGCAGGAGACCCTGGAGAAGATCCTGTCTTCGCATAGGTGCCGTTCTGGATGTTATGGCCAATTGGGAAGTGAACCAGTGGAAGGAAGACCTCTCTCTCTCTCTCTCTCTCTCTCTCTCTCTTTCTCTTTCTCTTTCTCTCTTTCTCTCTCTGCTTCTCCTTCTCTCTCTGTGTAACTCTGACTTTCAAATAAATAAATAAATATATATATATTTTTTTTGACAGGCAGAGTTAGACAGAGAGAGACAGAGAGAAAGGTCTTCCTTCCGTTGGTTCACCCCCCAAATGGCCGCTACAGCTGGAGCGCTGTGCTGATTCGAAGCCAGGAACCAGGTGCTTCCTCCTGGTCACCCATTTGGGTGCAGGGTCCAAGCATGTGGGCCACTGCCTTCCCGGGTCACAGCAGAGAGCTGGACTGGAAGAGGAGCAACCAGGACAGAATCCGGCACCCTGACTGGGACTAGAATCCGGGGTGCTGGCGCCGCAGGCAGAGGATTAGCCAAGTGAGCCATGGCGCCGGCCTAAATAAATAAATCTTTAAAAATTATTTTAAGTATGTAATAGTATATAGTATAATAGCAAAATTTGTGAATGTGGTACTTGAAACTCACTTTAAATACAGAATTGGGAAAAGTCATCATCATATAATAAAAAGATCAGCTTTAATATTCCTACATGGCTTTTTCTTCTATTAAGTGAAGAGGGGCAGCAATGTCCCTTTAAGACTTTCCAGTTTCAGAAGACTTGATGAAACCAAATGGACTTACCTCCTCTCCCCAAACCCGTAAAATTTCCCATCTACTGTTAGGTTCAAGATTGTCACTTTGTAGCCTTATCTCTAAACCTTCTTCTTTTTTTTTTTTTTTTAAGATTTCTCCATTTAAATTTTATTTGAAGGACAGAGTTACAGAGAGAGAGGGAAACATACACACACATACACACACAGAGAGAGAGAGAGAGAGAGAGAGAGAGAGAGAACGAGAGCAATCTTCCAACCTTCCATCCTCTGGTTTACTCCCCAATGGCCACAAAAGCCAGGACTGGGCCAGGTTGAAGCCAGTAACCAGGAGCTTCTTCTGGGTCTCTTACATGAGTGGCAGAGGCCAATGCACTTGGGCCATCATGTGCAGTTATGCCATGTGCATTAGCATAAAGCTGGATTGGAAATGGAGCAATGGCATGAGTAGGTGCCCAGATGGGATGTTGGTACTGCAGGCTGTGGCTTACCTACTATGCCACAATGCTGCCCCTGTTTGTGCATCTTGATAATGGATAAGAAGTCAAATATTACTTTATGCATTTTTCCCAAAAGAAACCAGTTGGTCTGAGGACTTGGTGAGAAAGATGGGACAATGAAACTTTGGTGAGAGTCAAACTGGGAATATTGATGATAGAGATGCAACCAGGCTGGGTTGTGCCTCACAGCTACCCATCAGTTTTGCCTACTACTACATCCATTTAATGATTTCCATGGACTTCAGTTTCGGTGAAAATTCTGCCCAGGAGTAATGTCAGTCAGACCATGGAGAAAGAAATACATACGTTTCATTGACATGGAAAGTTTCAAGATTTGTCTCTGAAGCACTGAGACTATTGGACCACCCTCTAGTGGGCATTGTGGCATAGCAGGCATCATCCTATATGGGACGGGAGTCCCAGCTGCTGCACTTTTGATCTAGCTCCCCACTAATATGCCTAAAAAAGTAACATAGGATGACCCAAGGGCTTAGGCCTCTGCACCTATGTTGGAGATTGACTAGCCTTGGCAGCCCTGGCTGTTGTGGCCATCTGAGGAGTGAACCAGCAATGGGAGGATTCTCTTTCTCTCTCCCACTCTTTCTCTCTAACTCTGCTTTTCAATTAAATAAATAATTGTTTTAAAATCAGTACCCTCTAATGCCTGAATTGACAGAATAGTTGGATAACAGAATTTCTATGGAGTATGAATAAGGCAATAAACATTCTTAGAATATTTGAAAAAGACAGTGACATTTTCTCTCCATTCCACTTTCCATTGTAAAGCTCTGTTGGTTAGTTTGTGGCTTTGATAGCAAGAGCATAGGAAGAGAAGTCTGAGGGGGAACCTAGTCTTGTTTCTTGCCTTACTTTGGTGCAGAATGTCACTCAGGAAACATGTATTCTCTGTCCTCTGGCTTCTCTGTCAAGACAGAATAATTACTTTTATTTCACATTCTTGACAGGTTGTTTTGAGAATAAAATAATATAATTTTATTAGAAATAACTATGAAAGTGAAAGCGTTAAGCAAAAGTGAAACCATTAGGCCGGCACCGCGGCTCAATAGGCTAATCCTCTGCCTGAGGTGCCAGCACACCGGGTTCTAGTCCTGGTTGGGGCGCCGGATTCTGTCCCGGTTGCCCCTCTTCCAGTCCAGCTCTCTGATGTGGCCCGGGAGTGCAGTGGAGGATGGCCCAAGTGCTTGGGCCCTGCACCTGCATGGGAGACCAGGAGAAGCACCTGGCTCCTGGCTTCGGATCAGCGCGGTGTGCCGGCTGCAGCTGCCATTGTGGGGTGAACCAATGGAAAAGGAAGACCTTTCTCTCTGTCTCTCTCACTGTCTACTCTGCCTGTCAAAAAAAAAAAAAAAAAAAAAAAAAAAAAAAAGAGAAAAAGTGAAACCATTTACCATTATTACTTTAGGTAGGAATAATAGAGTTTTAGAATTAAAACTGGTCAGAAAGTCTCCTTGATTACTCACCTTTCTTCATAATTTTGAATTTCTTCTCATTTTTGAGTCCTTCAGATGACCTAACCCAGGCCGGATCTACACCTTCAAACCTGTATTTTTAAATTTATGTCAAAATGCATGACTGAGTCACTGGAATATTAGTCAACTGCTGCAATAAAAACAACTTCAAAATCCAGGACAGTCATTTGAAGCAGTGATTAAATACTGCTTGGGATGTCTACAAACCATATCACATTGGCTGGGCTTGAGTGTCAGCTTCACTCCTGATTTTAGATTACTGCTGCTGTGTACTCCAAGAGGCAGCAGATAAAGTCTCAAGTACTTGGGTCTCTGCTGCCCATGTGGGAGACGTGGATTGAGTTCTGAGCGTCTAACTTCCCCTTGGCTTTTGCAGGTCTTTTGGTAGTAAGCTAGCGGATGGAAGATCTAGCTCTCCACCTCTGCCTCTGCCTCTGCTTCTGCCTCCACCTCTCTATCACTCTTACTCTGTTTCTCAAATGAAGAAAATTTAAAAAATTAATGTGTATTTTAAAAACTACAAAATAGTGTTGTAAAATGTTTTTTCTTTTAAATCTCACATTCTAGTGGATCAGACTGATGTTGGCTGATCTAGAAAAGGCCCAACTGAGTTGGCTCTATCCTTCTTACCTCCTGTGACTGGGTGTAAGTGCAAGTAATGACCTTTCACAGGAGCCACAGAAGCACAGGGAAACTGGCCCATTCACACACACATTTTATGGCCATGGTTTGCTTTGTGTTAGCAATTCCTTGGCCAAATCAAGTTACATAATCAAAGCCAGTGTCAAGGGTAAAGAAGCTGCTGCCCAGAGTGGGGAGGCACTACAAAGTTAGATGCAAAGAATTGCATGTCTAATCTTAATACTGATGAGTGTCAGTGAGTGTTTCAAAGATAATTTAGTCTTCCTCCAGAGGATTTTATTTCTTAACACTTTTTAATTTTAAAAAATCTGCAGTTAATCATTTCTGCTCTGTGTAACACATATTCAACTAGCAATCAATTCTTCATATAAGTGCAGAGTTCTGGTTTCCAGTGGGAGGTCCTTCCCTGCCATAACTATCACTTTATTCATGAATAAAATAAGTGGATTCTAGAATTCCACCCTGCTTGGCCTGCTTTCACAGAATGGTGCAGACTGGGTGGGTTTTTACACAACAGAAATTTATTTCTCACAATTTTGGGATCTGTACATTTATCATCAAAGTACCAGCAGATTCAGTGTCTGGTGAGGGCTCACTTCATGGTGTGTGAACAGCTATATTCTATGTCCTCACATGGAGGAAGGGACAAGGAAACTCTCTGGGCACTGGGGCTTTTTTTTTTTTTTAATAAAAAAAAATGATCCCATTCATGTGAGCTTTAATCAGATGATATAATCACTTCCAAAATGCATCACCTCCTAATACCATTACACTTGGGGTTAAGATTTCAACATGTAGGGGGCTGGCACTGTGGCACAGTGAGTTAAAGCCCTGGCCTGAAGCGCTGCCATACCATATGGGCACCGGTTCTAGTCCTGGCTGCTCCTCTTCTGATCAAGCTCTCTGCTATGGCCTGGGAAAGCAGTAGAAGATGGCCCAAGTCCTTGGGCCCCTGCACCCATGTGGGAGACCAGGAAGAAGCTTCTAGCTCCTGCCTTCGGATCAGCATAGTTCAGTGTAGCTCTGGCCATTGCAGCCATCTGAGGAGTGAACCAGCGGATGGAAGACCTCTCTCTCTCTCTCTCTCTGCCTCTCTGTAACTCTTTCAAATAAATAAAATCAATCTTAAAAAAAAGAGATTTCAACATATGAACTTTGTAGGGACAGAAACCTTCAGTCAATGGCAAAAGCCATACTGTTAGAACTAAAATAATCAGATTTTCATTAAGTCTTATGAATGTCAGCTGATGTTGCAAACATCTTTTCTCAGGGGGTATTGCCAGTGATATGGTGGTAAATATTCAATAGCTAACTCTTAAAAAATGGAAGGGGGGAAACACTTGATTTACTGATTTTTGAGGTATAAACACTCCCTCTATGGATGATTTTAATGGCCATGTAATTGAAGGTATAGTTGTGAAGATGTTAACAACTGGTTCTAGCAGTGTAAGCCAGCTCAGTAAAGTTTACTTCTTCCTCATGTCTCAGCTCAATGTGATTAGTGGGACTCTGATGCTCAGAATCATCCCAGGAACCAGGAATGATTACTGTGTTGCTCCCTGGGTCATGTAGTGAGCTGTAACCTTACTCAAGGCTGAAGACAGGAGAGAGCACAGAGGATCACAGCACCTTTGATCTACCAAGCCTAGAAGTGGCAGCAATACTTTTTCCCATATTCCTTACATGAACAAAAGTCAATCACATGGTCACACTGGGAGATTGGTAATGTAGTCCAGCTATGTGCCTAGGAGAAAAGAGAAATATAATATTGTCTCCAGTAGAGACTGACTCTCATAACCAGTCTGCCCATCTCTCTCACTCTTTCACCTACACTAATAAGTAATTTCTCCTATGAGGTAGGGGTGATCTATCAAAGACAAATCTGCTCATTGACTATATTAGTTTTCTAGAGATGTCAGAACAAAGTACTACAGTGGGATGGCTTACACAACAGAAATGTATTCTGTCACAGCTCTCTAGTTCAGATGTCAGAAATTAAGTTGTTGGCAGTGCTAAGCACCCTTTGAAGCCTCTATGGAACAAAGCTTTTTTTTCGCCTCTTCTAGGTTCTGATAGTTGTTGATAATCCATGGCATTACCAAGATTGTAGATGCATTTCTCTGATATCAAAGTCTGTCCCTACATGGTCTTGTGCCCTGTGTCTGTGTGCTTGTGTCCAAATTTCCCTCTCTAAGAATAATAGTCATTGTAGTAAGGCCCACTTAATTCAGCATGGCTTGTTTTTAGGTTGATTGCATCTACAAAGACACTATTTCCAAATAAAGACACATTTATAGGTTCTAGGGATTGGAACATGAGCATGTTTTGGGAGGCAATGATTCAACTCATAATACTGACCTCTTCTCAATGAGACATGTGCTCTTGAAATAAATCTCTGTGAACTCAATACCATTAATTTAATTAATTTCAAGAGTTGGAACCAGAATGATGGTTACTAACCAAGATGCCAAGCTGGCGGGAAAATGCTGGGTTCAAATTTCTTTTTTATTTTTTTTATTTTTATTTTTTTTGACAGGCAGAGTGGACAGTGAGAGAGAGAGACAGAAAGAAAGTTCTTTTTTTTTTTTGACAGGCAGAGTGGACAGTGAGAGAGAGAGCAGAGAGAAAGGTCTTCCTTTGCCGTTGGTTCACCCTCCAATGGCCACCGCGCTGATCCGATGGCAGAAGCCAGGTACTTATCCTGGTCTCCCATGGGTGCAGGGCCCAAGTACTTGGGCCATCCTCCACTGCACTCCCGGGCCACAGCAGAGAGCTGGCCTGGAAGAGGGGCAACTGGGACAGAAGCCGGCGCCCCAACCGGGACTAGAACCCAGTGTGCCAGCGCCGCAAGGCAGAGGATTAGCCTAGTGAGCTGCGGCGCCGGCCAGAAAGAAAGGTCTTCCTTTGCTGTTGGTTCACCCTCCAATGGCCGCCGCGGCCAGTGTGCTGCGGCTGGCGCATCACACTGATTCGATGGCAAGAGCCAGGTGCTTCTCCTGGTCTCCCATGGGGTGCAGGGCCCAAGCACTTGGGCCATCCTCCACTGCACTCCCTGGCCACATCAGAGAGCTGGCCTGGAAGAGGGGCAACCGGGACAGAATCCGGCACCCCGACCGGGACTAGAACCCTGTGTGCTGGCGCCGCAAGGCGGAGGATTACCCTAGTGAGCCGCTGCGCCGGCCCAGGTTCAAATTTCTATCATGTTAACTGCAATTGTTTCCTGTCCTCTAGTCATGCTAGGGGAGAATCTGATATTTCCAATGTTTGATTTATTTTTCTACTAGATCTCTGTGCATTGTCCTAAAACAAGGGGCCACAGGGAAATCACACATCTACTATTTACTCGGTCTCTTGGAGTTTTTGTCAACCAGTGCTGCTTCAAGGAGCAGCTGTGGAAACTGCTTGGCTATGTGCCCTGGTTTGCATAATGCCTTTTCTTAGGAGGCAACTCAGAGTCCTATACAGTCACTGCAACCAGTTAAGCCTGGCTGCCCAATTAAGCCTGCTGAAGTGTTGACATGGCTTTTCTTTGGCTATGCATAAAAATAAACAATGCCAGTGCACTTCTCACATCCTATCAATGCACATGGTGGAACAAGGACTGAGTTATGATAATTAAAACTTCTATTTGGAAAAAAGAAGGGATAGAAAACACATAGATGTCACCAATCCATAGTGAACTGAAATTCTGTAGATTTGGTCTTGTCACATTTCCTGCCCTCTCAGTGGAGAAGTATCCTAGTGAGATTCTGATTCTATCTCCTGGGAGAGTTTCCTCTATATATTTCTCTTCATGTTTCCTGTCACAACCCACATAAGGAAGCCCTCATTCATGAGATAGGCATTGGAAAGTATACTTTTGTTAACATTGTGGAAATTTCAGAGCCCATTTAGAAGGCTGGGTTCAGAAATGTTATTTTAAATCTTCTTTTTAAAGAAGATTTATGTATTTATTTGAAAATTAGAGCTACAGAGAGTAAGGTAGAGGAAGAGAGAGAGAGAGAGAGAGAGAGAGAGAGAATCTTCCATCCACTGGTTTGCTGACCAGATGGATGCAACAGCTAACACTGGGCCGGGCTGAAGCTAGGAGCCTGGAGCTTCATCCAGGTTTCCCATGTGGGGTGCAGGGACCCAGATACCTGAGCCATCCTCCACTGTTTTTCCTAGGCCATTAGCAGGGAGCCAGAAAGGAAGTAGAGCAATTAGGACAAGAACCAGTACTCATATGGGATGCCAGGGTCACAGGTGGCAGCTTAACTCTTTAGTCAAGGGGTTGATTGATTTGTGTATCAAAACACAATTCCTTTGAAAATCTAATGAGCTTTTGATCTATGTTTTTAAAATGATTTACACATACCTGTGTCAGTCAAAGTACTTTCCCAGATATAGTTCAAATCTGCTTTATTATTTTGCCTTCTTTCAATCATGTCATGTCTTCTTCTTCTAGCTTAATGGAAGCTACTGTGAGGCTATTTAGTTCTGTTTATTTACTTATTTTAAATTTTACTGTGGTAAGAATACTTACCATGAGGTCCACCCTCTTAATAGATTTTTAATTGTGCAATGCAATTTTGTCTATATGTCCAATAAAGAAGATCTGTAGAATTTATTTATTGTGCATGACTGAAATTTTATAAACAAGGATCAGTAATTCTCAATTTGTTCCTCTTCCTTTAACTCTTGATAATCACAATTCTATTCTTTGCTTTTGTGAGTTTGATTTTTTTGATATACTTAATAAAAATGGAATCATGCAGTAATTATCCTTCTGGGTCTGATTTGTTTCTCTATCATGTTGTCTTCTAGATTCATCCACATCGTTGCATTTTGTAGGCTTTCTTTTTGTCTTTAATCTGATCTTTTCCAAAAAGCTAGATCTTAATGGGACTCTTGCTTACTTGTTTTATACCCCTACCTCTTGGGGTCCAAAACTGTCAGTATTTTAACAATTCAAGGTCCCATATTTCTTGACTCTCTCTATTCTCTTTAATGTCTAAGGTGGTCAACTTTGTCTTGAACTCATCATTCTATTATACTTAGTCAAATTTAGCCATAACTGCAAAAACATACTAATACAATATTCTCCCTCCAACCACTTCCCCTAGAGCCAGAGGCTCAGCAGTTATGAAATCTGTATAAATTATGATCTTTTTCTGCCTCTAGATTCAGTTTCATTTTTTAAAAATATTTATTTACTTGAAAGTCAAAGTTACACAGAGAGAAGGAGAGACAGAGAGAAAGAGAGAGAGAGAGAGAGAGAGAGGTCTTCCATCTGCTGGTTCACTCCCCAATTGGCCACAACGGTTGGAGCTGCGCCAGTGCAAAGCCAGGAGCTTCTTCCAGGGCTCCCACATGGGTGCAGGGGCCCAATAACTTGGGCCATCTTCTACTGCTTTACCAGGCCATAGCAGAGAGCTGGATCAGAAGAGGAGCATCCAGGACTAGAACCGGTGCCCATATGGGATGCCAGCACTGAAGGCAGCATCTTTACCTGTTCAGCCACAGTGCCAGACTGTTTCATTATTATTACCTGCCTTCTGACAACCAAGCCAATGCCACATATTTTTTATTTTTGTTATTAAAAATTACATTTCAAAGAATCAATTTCCATGTTAAAAATAATTAATGCTAGCTATTGTAACAAAGCCCCCTGTAACCAGTTCTCAGTGGCTTACACTTTAAGGGTTTATCCCTTATGATCGACAAGAGGAGGTAAAGTTTTGTTCCATTTGGTCAATCAGGAACATAGGATACTTCTATCTTTGGTCACTGCCATCTTTAACACAGGATCTCAAAGCTCCCCACTGAGGAAGAAAGAAGGCCTCCTTGCTCTTAATTGCTTCTGGAAGGGTGATCAGGTCTATCTACACTCCTCTGGATCCATGGAAACATAAGGTGGTTTGGAAATGCAGTTTACTGTTGTGTCCAGAAAGAGGAAATGGGCTTAATGAGCATCTAGAACTGGCTCTGTCAGTAATATAATTGTTCACATCCCTTGTAATAGTAATCTTGTCCTATGTCATTTCTGAAGGGAATAAGAAGAATAGAAAGGTTGAGAAGAACCTCAATTGGCACAACCCACAATTCAATATAATCAGCATTTATTGAGCATTCAATATGTTCCTAACTCTTGTCTAGCTGGTCTTGATTTTATCTTACTTCTTCTAGCACAGCAGCTGTAAGTTCCAGCTAGAAACTAAACATCTAAGGGATACCTTGATGGTGCAACTTGATGTTCTATTGTTCTGAACAATGAAAGACTCATCACAGTGTTAGAATAATATTTCATAAAAGGAAAAATTTCTCCAAAAGATTCTCTGTTTTCCACTTCACTAAGTTATTATTTCTTATTGTTAAAGAAAAGGCAAATCTTTTTTTTTTCTTAATTAAATCCCTTTTAGGCTCAGTTGTATCTGTTTCTTGGCCAGAGGATTTAGCCATGTAATGCTCAGGTACTGGGACATTATGATAACCAGATATGCACTGGTTGGATCTGAGCTGAATAATGCATGAGCACAGCCTCACTCCATCCCCTCCCAGCTCTCATTGAGTGAAGTGCTTTGTTTTTCAAAACCTCCTTTGGGAGGCTTCACAAACAAACGCTGTTTAGCTCACAGATTTCAAAGATGATAGACAGTGGTCTTTTCCTGCAGGTATAGATTGCTTACCTTCTGATAGTGGAAATTTGATTATTGGCATCCTCCCTGCAAACAACCCTGTCCAAAATCAAATAAAAATCAGAGATATTCTAAACAAATAATAAAGAAAAGCCCTGAGAGTTTAGCAAAACGCAAATTAATGTTGAACTCCACTAGCAGAATCATAAAATAGTGTACTTATTATAAGGAGGCACATTTGAGCCATTTGGTGTTGAGAACTTTGCTGATTTTGAAAGAAAGAAAGAAATGAAAAAAAAAAAAAAAAAAACCTCAGGCAGCTGCCCTAGTTTCTACTAGGACACGAGAGTATTTACTCAGCACAGAGCCAGTCTGAGCTAATGGTTCTGAGTGCCTCTAATGGGCCTCTGGGTCGGACAGGGCCAGTCTTGGCATGAGCAGAGAGAAATGCCCATCTGAGAACAGGCAGCTTTCCTCAGATGGGACTCACCGCATCTACCCTCTCCCTCACGGAGCCTGTGTGCATGCTTCCAAAGCTCAAGAGCTTGGATCAATACCTAAAAGTTTGGAGGCTTATGAAATCCTCCAAATTGGAATGAAAACATCTCCCTGGGTATTCTGCAGTGCTAGCAAATGGAAATGAAACATCTGAGTGAAGGCAAAGCATTCCCCAGACCTTCATCTTATTTTCACTCAGATGTAATCCAAAATTAACACTTGCTCCAGACACCCAGCCTATTAGCGCCCAGAACGATTCCTCAGCTTCAATGAGAAGGGCAGCGGTTGGAGGCCTGGGTGAGTGGTGAGGAGCTCCCCCACTTGGAATTCCACCCTGGTAACCCAACCAGAGATGTGCATTACCATTTAATTATAATGACAGAGCAGATGTGATAACAAGGTTGTCTTCTCTGGCTCTGTTCCTGATGTCACCACAAGGGTTTCCAGTTGTTGCTCTTTCTCATTTTGTGCCTCCTCATTAATCTCAGCTCCTCCAGCTGCTTCCTGTTCGCCTCCCTGACATGTCTGACTGGCCTTTGTATGAGACAATCGTGGTCTTTCAGAAAAGTGGATGCATGGGGCTGGGTCTTTGTTTAGTTTGGTTCTAGCCATCTGTGCCTTCCTGCAGGTCACCACATACCTCTCACAGCCCCGAGAGTTCATCTTCAAATTATTCCATTTACAAAAAGGTATTGCAAACCTAAATGATTCCATTGTCACATCTATGAAAGAATATTTTTCTTTAATTCTGTGACTGTTATTTGGCATTTGCTCCTCATTATGTTCCCAACTGCCTGCGTTTTCCTTTGTCTATTTTCTTAACTCTTAACTTGAAAACAGATACAATCATACACTTTTCCAAAGTTCAGGATTACTGAACCTCACATTAGGAACAAAATAGTGGATTTGTCAGTTTCACATAGGTTAGAATTTTATATCTCTTTCTGTGAGGTCAAGCCTATGTATGAGGTTAATTTTGGTAAAGTTTGGCGTAAATACTTCACAAAGTTTATTGTGCTCGAGACTGGGAATACAGCAAGACATATGCATTTTTTTCTCAATTTTTTTTTCCTTGCTAGCCCTTGTGATACAAACTGGTCTTTGAGGTATGTTAGCAAATGTGAAATAAGAAGGTATATGTTTGATGAACAAGAATTTATGTGTCTTATCTTTTTTATCTTTAGTGATGTATAGGAGATATAGCAACTACTCAATAAATGTTGGATGAATAAATTGTAAAAATGATGAATGGGAAAGCATCCTGTGGAAACCTCATTTCATTTGCTAAGGAAATTCTTAATATTCTACACAAGTTTGCTCTAATACCCTACCTTCTACACAGTATACAGATTGAAAAATAAATTCTGCCTATTAGTATTTAACTTGGCTTGAGTTACTACTTCTGAAGAAAGAGGTGGAGGAAACAAAAGTATAAAGACATGAGGGTGTACTCTGTGCGTGCATAGGGCAAGGAGGCACTTTTTGTGTATTACCCACTTGATTTTCACACCAATGCATCCAGGGGTGTTGTTCTTTCCAGTTTTTCAGAAGAGGAAGCAGAAACCCAGGTAGAGTGTGGTCAGCTTGCCTGGGATCACTGACATAGATGTAGTGTTCAAATTCAGGCCTGATTCTCTTCAACATTGTTTTTGGTCCATTTTCCCCTTTGTGTGGCTTATTTGCAATACACACTAACTTCCTAAAAAAACTCTCTTTTGGGCCTACAGGGACAGGAGGATGTTCCTCCACAGAAAATTTCCCTTGTGGTTCTTGAAACTCTGGGGAAGTCCAAAGACCCATCTGAGAAGTTAGCATATGTCTTTTGGTGTGGTTCATTTATTTGATGCCCAATCAAATTTCTCACCCCATTTTTATTTAATGAATTCTATATGTTACAGTGTTGTAATTGGAGATGAAAACAAGGGAGAGAGTTACATATTTGAGAACCAGACTGTAATTTAGAAGTCTTTTTTTCTTGCTCATTTTGTAGGACAATAGGTTGGTTTGTGCCTTGTCTGTAGTTTAAGTCTGAATGCAGAGTCCTCGCTCATCCTCCAGGTAGAACCAAGGAGAGGAGCTAGAAATCCCCAGCACGCACAGTGAGCTTTTCTTCTTCAAAACCTTTGCTTGCTCTGTAAGCCTGAGCTGCAGTTGTACCCAGCAGGCAGCAACATTGCTGATCTGATTCCAGCTGTCTTCTTGATCGATCCTTACTAGATCAATACAGAATACTCATAGCAGAGGTCATTCCTTAAAGCTGCAGGCTTAGGTCAAATAACACTAAACATTATTATACACAAAAATGAAGAAATTAGAGTTTTAGAAATAATTACATCATTGTAAGGTGAAAAATATGAGTAATTTCAGGGAGTGAAATATATTTATAGATACATGTAAACCCTTAGAGAATTTCAACTGCTTCTAGGGAAATTATCCAAGATGGAAACAATTTGATTGTAGACCAATGTCAGGTGTAATCATGTTCTTGACTTTGGGTTCCAGATAGCCAGGTATCAGGGTTTACATATCTATGGAGCTGCATAATTACAGGACTTTCCAGAGATGGGGGTTAGGGAGAAAGCCAAGAACAAAATCACTTAACTTATTTCAAGTTTATTGTTGTTCTAGTGGTGTGGCTCTTGGTAATTTATGAGACTGTCTGTGAGGTTCAGGAGCTCTTGAGACCTCCCGTCTAATAAAATAGTCATGTCGTTTTTCCTGAGCAAAGGGATCGACATATATCAAGAAGTGCAATTTGTTTGATATCCTTTTGTGAAAGAAAAGGAAAGGTTGTGGCACTTGTAGGTTAGTAAAAAGAGAGAGGAAGGTAGGGTATATAGACATGTTGAGAGAGACCTTACAGTTGAAAGTACATAAAGGTCCTTTTATATTTAACGTCTTGGGGGTATAGGACATTATACTAAGAATACTAAAGTTCCAAGTTGGAACTGTCAGTTTAAAGACTTAAATATAGCCTAATACATATCACTGCAGGTTTTGAAGATACGAAAGAAAGCTCTTTCCAAGATTCCAGACAGTTGTTTTTTTCCTAATAATTAGTTAAACCACCTTTTACCTGAAGATGTAAGCCATTCTGCTTTTCTTAGTTTGAATAGAACCCATAATCCTGTCTATAAAAGAACACATTCTGATGAGAGTCTTCATTCCCAGTAAGTGAATGTCCATTTGTAATAGAATCCTCAAAAGAAGGACTTTGTAATTGCATATTGGGTAGTTTGGTCCAGAGGCTATGTCCTCGAGTGAGCAATCTTTCTTAGCACTCAGCTATCCCAGTAAGTAAAGATCCATTTAGTCTCTTGTTAAATTTATAAAATTATGACTTCACCGATTAAAGGTAAAGCCATTCTACATAAATTAAGAATACAAATGAGTTAGCCATGATCCTAGGCAATAGTTAGGCCTGAGTAATTTGAAACAGGGCATTTAACAAGAAGCATGTCTGAATGTCTGTGAGATATGTGTGTGTGGGTATGTGTATTCACATCTGTGCATGCGTGTGAGGTTAAAATCATAAGGCTGAGAATTTAAAGAGGTTACTGGTGGAATTGGGGATGTTAGATGGTATAGGTGATTCTAATGACTAAAAACTGGGAGTTTGTTGTAGGCAGGACATAATTGTGCAAATAAATGTGTTTTGAACCATGGACTTTTATAACAGCTTATTGATGACCATAGTTTTGTGCATTCAATACATGCCTTTTCATGGTGGTGCATAGAATGGTTTCTTCTCAAAAAGGTATTTTTTTCTTTGGCAGGACCATATCTCAACAGAGTTGGGAATTTAGTTTATGCACAATTCAGGGTAAATAGGTCTGATTATTTATAACTCCTGTCTTCTACAGTAGAAATCATGTAGCCAATTCCTTTCAGGGGGTCTCTGTTAATAGCCTACATTTATTGGGAGTGGTTATGGGTGGAGTTTCAGCCTGAACTCTTCTTGGGTTCCCATTTATGGACATCTAGCGCACTGGGCTAAGTACTTGCCAGTAACTTACATGAAACCCACACAATGTGGCAGTAATTCTTCCAACTATCTGACTCAATAGGAGTCTTCAGAGAGTATTTTTTATCTATGACAGTTGCAGCTTTCAATCCTAGATTGGATTTCTCCCTGTCCTCCCAGAAGATGTTTTAGTGATGTACCAGCTTTAGCATATGATTGGTAAGGCCTTGAAATAAATCCCTAGCTAACAGAAAGGCATGGTAGGGCAGGTTAGAAAAGGAGGTTAAAGAATCTGAAACCTTGCTGAAACTATTTTTTGAGATAGGAAGTACTTATTCTTCATCTCTGCAACTTTTCTACCTTTCTTAACTCTCTCTCTTCTATTTTTATTGCATGTCTCATATAATGAATTAATCAGATTTTCTATCACTTTTCTGAAATTTATGATATCCAAGGACCATCAGTGAATTGATTTTCACATCAATGGTTGTGCATTGGGCCAGTCAGTAACATGAACTTCATGAGGTTTGGTGCTTTCATTGGCAACAATTTCCTGCAGCCTTGTATTTTTTTTCCCTAAAAATCCTTACTTTGTCCTTAACCCACTTAACAGGGGGAAAGGAGGCTGTAAGTCAAACTTGAGAAACTTGAATAAATGAAAGACATGGAGTGAAAAAAAACTAATTATAATCAAAGTAATGATCAGTGAATAGAATTTTGTAGAAAAAGGCAAAAGTAAGAATCATAAGTTTTGGAGAAATAGAGAATGAAATAGGAAAGATGATTTATAATGAGATGTAGAGAAAAAAAAGATGGTGGGAAGGGGAATGGGTAGAAGAGGTGCAGAGAAGAATGAGAAGCAAAACTTTCATCATTAACAACTTTGAAGCTCCCTGGTACTGTGAGACCTTATGTGGGTATAAAGTGATATCAGCCTGGATAATTTGATACACATGATCAGACAATACTACTTCTGCTGTTTCAGTCAACCAGGTTCTTCTAGGGTACATGCTGGTGAAAGTTGCTAGGTACTTTTGCCTTCAATTCTTGGAATTGATTCCTGGATGTCAAATTCTTAGATGTTCCTGCAGGATTTCTAATATTGTGAACATAGGTATTAAATAAGGCAGGGGCAGTGTCTCCTGAAGATACCATAAAAATTGCATCATTTATCTGAGAGTCCTTTGCGAGATGATCACTTTGACACTGAGTGCAGATCCAACCATAAGCCTGGTACAGTAAAAGTAAAGCAACTGATTATATGATTTGCCCTGCCTTTGCAGTTATGGTTTCGGGAAAGCAAACCCAGGCCTAGGAAAAAGGGGAATGTGTACGTGTGTGTGTGTGTGTGTGTGTGTGTTTGTAAATGCACATGTGAGCATCAATGTATTTTTAACTTAAGTAGCTTAAAAACTCTAGGTTTATTGCATCAGGTATTTGAGAAATCAGGAACATCTTCAGGGAGGAGGTGGAATATGAGAGTGATGGGGACACTTTAAATAGATGGAGAGATAGGATTTGTTGGACATTGCTCCTCATGAGAAAGTCAAGGATGAGCTCAAAGACGTGAAAAATCATGGTGTGTACAGGTGACAAATAGAAAATTGATTATATCAAAATATAGATGAGGAAAGGCTTAGACATCAGGATAAAAGTTTGGCATTTGGGAAATGGATTCAAAGCTATAGACCCTGCATTTTCTTTCTTACTACTATTTACTTTGCATTTCACAAAGAGGTTTCAATTCATTTCTGCTTTAGTTGTAGAAAAGTGTTCATTTTTGGATTTGTAGATTGCCATTATGTGTTCAGCTCTATTGATTTGAGATCCATGGTTGATGGCTACTCAGAGTCTAAATTGTTGTGAATTTTTTAGAGTTAATCATTTTTTCTCAGTGAGGATTGTATTCAGCTGCAAGTAATAGGAAGCTTGATTACAGAAGCTTATTATAAAAACAGGGTTGAATTTCTCTCATATGACAAAATATCCAGAGGTAAGCAAGTATAGGCACTGGTTCAGAGGTTTAGTAATGTCAGCGTTGAATTCTCTGTTTTTTTTTTTTTTATTGCCTCAAAATGGCTCTAACTTTTATATTAACTATCAAGACAGGAAGAAAAGAGAAAGGAAAAGGGCAAGAATTGGGTCACACAGCCTTTCTCCATCAAAGAGAAAGCTGGGAGATGTGGTTCTTGGCTTTCCAGTCAATTCCATGAGATACAAAAATGGGGAACAGGCTGAAAGTTTTGTTTTGTTGTCCAAAATGCTTGTCACGATCATTTGAATGCTTAGTGATTAAAATCTCTGTCCTATATATATATATATATTTTTTGCTTTCAAACTTTTATTTAATGAATATAAATTTCCAAAGTACAGCTTATGGATTACAATGGCTTCCCCCCCATAACGTCCCTCCAACCCGCAACCCACCCCTTATCCACTCCCTCTCCCCTTCCATTCACATCAAGATTCATTTTCTATTCTCTTTATATACAGTAGATCATTTTAGCATATGTTAAGTAAAGATTTCAACAGTTTGCTCCCACACAGAAACATAAAGTGAAAAATACTGTTTGAGTACTAGTTATAGCATTAAATCTCAATGTACAGCACACTAAGGACAAAGATCCTACATGAGGAGTAAGTGCACAGTGACTCCTGTTGTTGACTTAACAAATTGACACTCTTGTTTATGGCCTCAGTAATCACCCTAGGCTCTTGTCATGAGCTGCCAAGGCCTCAGAATCAGCCAAAAGCCCTTAAGGCATGCGGATCCGGCTGAAAAGCCCATGAGACTATTTCAGGCATGGAAAGCCAAGACACTCTGGGGAAAAAAAAAAAAACCTAAATGAAAGATCTTTGTGAGTGAGATCCCAGTGGAAAGAATGGGTCATCAAAGAAGGAGGTACCTTTCTCTGAAGGGAGGAGAGAACTTCCACTTTGACCATGGCCTTGTCTAAATATGATCAGAGTCAGTGAACTCAGGGGGCTTCCATAGCCTTGTCCTATATTTCAAATATGAAAATATCCATACAAATAAATCTTGTGGTAGCTCCCAGGTGTCCAAATATTAGAAATGTGTAGTAACCAACTGGATTTTTCAAATTTTCTTCCAAGGTTTATAATTTCCAATAGCTTTATAAATCTTATTCACATCTTCCAATGGGTATCTATTTCCTGCTGCACAATTATAATGCTGAATATAAGAATGCTTCCAAGCAGTTAACCAATTTTCTAACGTATTAACTGTCTTCCTAACAGTTTTCTGTTATCAGTCCTAGTGAAAATTTTTTTAACTTTTATTTAATGAATATAAATTTCCAAAGTACAGCTTATGGATTACAATGGCTTCCCCCCCCATAACTTCCCTCCCACCCACAACCCTCCCCTTTCCCGCTCCCTCTCCCATTCCATTCACATCAAGATTCATTTTCGATTCTCTTTATATACAGAAGATCAGTTTAGCATATGTTAAGTAAAGATTTCAACAGTTTGCACCCACATAGAAACACAAAGTGAAAAATACTGTTTGAGTACTAGTTATAGCATTAAATCACAATGTATAGCACATTAAGGACAAAGATCCTACATGAGGAGTAAGTGCACAGTGACTCCTGTTGTTGACTTAACAATTTGACACTCTTGTTTATGGCCTCAGTAATCACCCTAGGCTCTTGTCATGAGCTGCCAAGGCTATGGAAGCCTTTTGAGTTCACCGACTCTGATCATATTTAGACAAGGTCGAAGTCAGAGTGGAAGTTCTCTCCTCCCTTCAGAGAAAGGTACCTCCTCCTTTGATGACCTGTTCTTTCCACTGGGATCTCACTCGTGGAGGTCTTTCATTTAGGTTTTGTGTGTGTGTGTGTGTGTGTGTGTGTTTTTTGCCAGAGTGTTTTGACTTTCCATGCCTGAAATACTCTCATGGGCTTTTCAGTTGGATCTGCATGCCTTAAGGGCTGATTCTGAGGCCAGAGTGTTGTTTAGGACATCTGCCATTCTATGAGTCTGCTGTGTATCTTGCTTCCTATGTTGGATCGTTCTCTCCCTTTTTATTCTATCGGTTAGTATTCGCAGACACTAGTCTTGTTTGTGTGATCCCTTTGACTCTTAGACCTCTCAGTGTGGTCAATTGTGAACTAATGGTCACTTGGACTAGTGAGATGGCATTGGTACATGCCACCTTGATGGGATTGAATTGGAATCTCCTGGTATGTTTCTAACTCTACCTTTGGGGCAAGTCTGATTGAGCATGTCCCAAATTGTACATCTCCTCCTTCTCTTATTCCCATTCTTATATTTAACAGCGATCACTTTTCAGTTAAGTTTCAACACTTAAGAATAACTGTGTATTGATTACAGTATTCAACCAAAAGTATTAAGTAGAACAAACAAAAAAAATACTAAGAGGGATAACGTATTAAGTTGTTCATCAACAGTCAGGGCAATGGCTGATCAAGTCACCATTTCTCATAGTGTTCATTTCACTTTAACAGGTTTCCTTTTTGGTGCTCGGTTAGTTGTCACTGATCAGGGAGAACATATGATATTTGTCCCTTTGGTACTGGCTTATTTCACTCAGCATAATGTTTTCTAAATTCCTAACAGGGATCACTTTTCAGTTAAAATTTAAACACCTAAGAATAATTGCGTGTTAATTACAGAGTTCAACCAATAGTACTAGAACAAAAAATACTAAAATGGATAAAGTATTACATTGTACATCAACCATCAGGACAAGAGATGATCAAGTCACTGTTTTTCACAGTGTCCATTTCACTTCAACAAGTTTCCCCTTTGGTGTTCGGTTAGTTGTCACCGATCAGGGAGAACATATGATATTTGTCCCTTTGGGACTTGCTTAATTCACTCAGCATGATGTTTTCCAGATTCCTCCATCTTGTTGCAAATAACTGGGTTTCATTGTTTTTGACTGCTCTATAGTATTCTCTAGAGTACATGTCCCATAATTTCTTTATCCAGTCTACTGTTGATGGGCATTTGGGTTGGTTCCAGGTCTTAGCTATTGTGAATTGAGCTGCCATAAACATTAGGGTGCAGACAGCTTTTTTGTTTGCCAATTTCATTTCCTTTGGGTAAATTCCAAGAAGTGGGATGGCTGGGTTGTATGATAGGGTTATCTTCAGGTTTCTGAGGAATCTCCAGACGGACTTCCATAGTGGCTTAACCAGTTTGCATTCCCACCAACAGTGGGTTAGTGTCCCTTTTTCCCCACATATTCTCCAGCATCTATTGTTGGTAGATTTCTGTATGTGAGCCATTCTAACCGGGGTGAGGTGAAACCTCATTGTGGTTTTGATTTGCATTTCCCTGATCGCTAGTGATCTTGAACATTTTTTCATGTGTCTGTTGGCCATTTAGATTTCTTCTTTTGAAAAAATGTCTATTGAGGTCCTTTGCCCATCTCTTAAGTGGGTTGTTTGTTTTGATGTTGTGGAGTTTCTTGATTTCTTTGTAGATGCTGGTTATCAACCCTTTATCTGTTGCATAGTTAGTCATAGTGATAATTACCATTATCTTCCTCATAGTCAATAATTGATTGTACCCTTGACATTTGGGATCTTTTTATTCATTATCTCATAATTTTATAATAGTCCGAGGTTGTTATTTTTATCTCATTTTTAAAAGTAAGAAACTAAGGCTCAAATTAAAGTACAGTGACTTGCTCAAGGGCACTGCAGGAAGGTGGTAGAATTAATTCAAAGCTAATCTGTGCACTTCAATACCTGTTATATTTTGTTCTCAGAGGGCTGTGCTGACTTCCCTTTGTCAGTTAAGAGAGTTTGTGTTTATGTACTTCTAGATTCTGTTTGGGTACAAATATGATGATTTGATATCTATTGGAAAGGCAGAAATTCAGCAGTAAAGACACAAACACAAACACAAACACAGAAAGATCTGTGAACCACTCTTCTGGTGATTGAACTCCTTGAATGCCTACTTTAGCCAGAGCTGGGCCAGGTATTGCCAGGAGCAGTAAACTTAATCTGGTCTCCCATGTGGATGTCAGAGACACCAGTATTTGAGCCATCACCTGTTGCCTCCCAGGGTTTACTTTGGTAGGAAGTTAGAATCAGGAGCAGAGGCAGGACTTAAACCAAGGCACTGTCATATGGGATGCTCGCATCCCAAATATCATCTTAACCACTGTGTCTGCCCATAAAATGTATTTTTTAATCAAGCAAGCTCCATAGTGTATCTCAAGCAGTGGTTTCCAAGGCTGATTATATACTATCACCTTGGATTTGGAAGCTTGAAAAAATATGAACGGCTGATTCAACCCCCAGACACTCTAATTGGTATGGAGTGGGGCCAAGGCATTTTTTTTTTGCTGTGTTTTGTTTTGTTTTTAAGTTCCCCAGGTGGTTTTAATGCTCAGCTTGAGTAGAAAACCACTGGCCTAGATGATTAATAGAGTTACTAATGGAAGGGAGGGAGAAGAGTGTCCCAGAGTGAGTGGTCCTCAAACCTTTTGGTCTATAGACCATTTTATGGGGGTGTTGAAGGAAATAGGTCTCTTCAGAATTAGTAGAGATAATTGCATTGCTTTTGATGAGACACCAATGAGCAAAAGGATAAGTAAATGGCTAACGGGAGAGAAGTTGCATGCAGAGAGTAACTTCACTGTGAATTTCCATGACACTTTTATGGGTTTGTAAGTGCCATCATTCAAACTTACCATGAAAAAAGCTAAGACCTTTTGGGGATAAATACCTTAAAGAGACTACAAATTTATTTAGTGGCAAAAACTTGAATTAGTTGCTTGGTTTACTAAGACTTAGTTCTGATTCTATTCCTTTTATCCTGGAGATCCTGGAGGACACTCAATGGCATGCCCACCCTTAACGAACACCACTGGGAGAAGTCAGTGAATGGCCACGTTTGTATTCTGGGGAAGAATCATCAATTTGATTTGGTCCCTGGATTTCATTTTGCAGTCTCTTGGTCCTGAGAAATTTTTTCACAGCAATAGGAGATGTCTGTTGTGTACTTTAACATCAGGCTGTGTCAGTGTGGATATTTACCATGGATATTTTCAATTCCCTAGGCCTCATATATTTCTTTTTTGTTTGGTGACAGATACTTCTTTGGTTCCCAAAGCCTTTTTTATTTTTATTTTTGCTGTTTAAAGTTTGTTTGATCTATCTGAAATCTATACATTATTTCACAGACACAGTGGCTCTTTTCCAGGTTAAATTATTTAATGGCATTGTTTTCTTGAAGTCTTCAGATTAGGTGTTGACACTTATTGGCAGAAAGAAACACGTTTTTCCATTGGGATAAAACATATTTTTATTAGAGAAAAGAACAACCTAAATTGAGTTTCTGTCTGTTAAATTCCAGCTATGGCAAATGAAGACATCCGGTGCTTCAATGACAACTTACCTTTGTATCAAATTAAGCATCAGTCACCTAACATATATTTCACTTTTTCTCCCTACTCTTTTCCTTTACATCCTTTTCCTGTTTCCCCTCTCTAACCTATCTTCTCTTCTTTCTTCGTTCCATTATTCCCCATCCCTTTCTGCTGCCTTAGATCTTTCCCCCAAAACTCCCTCCCCTCATACACCCCTCACTTTTCTTTCCATATCTCCACCCCTCCCTCTCTCTTCTCATTCATTTTCTCTTTCTCTCTCTCTGCCCTTGCTTCCTCCTCATTTGCCTTTTCTAACTCACTCTATTTTGGTTGGCTTATCTTCTCATCTGCCTAGTCTTCATTCCTCTGGGTATGGACGTTATAATTCCAAATGCCACTTGTCTCCTGAAGTGAGTAAATCAGGGAATCTGAAAGGAAAGAGGAAAAAATTGAGGTTTGATTTTAGTTGTCTTTCTTCTTCTGCCAAGTACTTTCCTGGGGAATTTTACAGACATAAATGGAAAGAATATAAACATTGCCTGTTTTTCTATCTGGGTGAGGAAATGGGAGTGGGAGACCAGCAGCTCCCTGAGGGCACCTGCCTACCCTGGGCTGAAGCACAGGTGCAGGTACCTTTACTTGGGAAGCTGTTTACCAGTCTTCTAGAGAGCTGGTCCATCTGCCTAGATTTCCACGTACTGCCTTGGTACAGCACACCTTTATATATTCCCCACAATAATTTTATAGCTATAATCTGACATTTACCTTTAATGACAATTTCTCTATGTGGTATATGCCCATTTTCCAAATGAGATAACTTGACTAAATATTGGTTGGAAGGATCATCAGTTATTTGAGAGAAGTGCTCTATATTTCAGAGCTTAGACACTTGGGGCTAAAAAGGGGAGGAATTTCCAAAGTCTATGGAACATGTTGTCTAGTGAAGGCAGGGGCAGGAGTAGAAAGGAAATGTAAGAAATATTCTCAAATTAATATCATAATGCTGGAGGCACCCAGAGACACCTGGGTGTACCTGAAGAGTAAGAGGACAATCTGGCAAAGGGCAACCTGACAAGGCCATCTCCTATGGTGAGGTTGTCTCTGCTCTGAACAAATGAGACTGTTTTGTCTCTCCGTGGTGGGTTGCAGCCTTGAAGGGAGAGGGACGTTTTCTTGGCAAAAGTGTTCCATGAGCTTCCCAACCATGCCATGGCCCTTGAACCCAGGCAACTACTTGAAAACAAAGGGTTGCTAATTAGTAGGAGGAGGGCTCAAGACTAGGAATTAAAAAACAAAAGAAAACAAAACTAGGAATTGGAACCCTGACTCTTGGACAAATTTTGCATGTTTCTTCCACTTGCTTTTGTCCACTAAATACTGCAGTGTTGAATTACAAAAAGGATGAAATGCCAAAAGCCTAAATTCTTAGTTCCAGGGTCCTTGAGGAGTCTCTATTTCAGGAATTTCTCTCAGAAAATAATGTAGCAGTCTGTGTAAAGCAGGTATTTTTATGCTTGACTTAACCAAGCACACTGTGCTAAAAACAGCACTTGTCTGTGAAGTTACAGCACTACAGGGCGTGGTCTTAAAGGTGCTGCCATCATTTCTTATCTGGGATTCCTCAGAACTTGCTAGGGATACAGTAATTAGGATCAATGATTCATTTGCAACAAATGAGTCAAGTGACTGTGAGTTTATGAGGTAGAAGTTGGGGTTTGGTCATTGTATTTGAATTGACAGGCCAGAAAACAGAAAGGATTCATGACTAGAAGAAAAAAAATAACAGTATTTCAAGGAAGGATGTTCTGCAATCCTTATCCACATGGACCTTGAGCAATGAGGAGACCAGGTATTGTGACTGCACAAAGATGGGAATCTGGAAGAGATGAACCAAGAGTATTCCATATGATAGCTGCTTAGCAAAATGAATTGTCAGCAGATTCAGAACTAAAACATTAACTCATTACAAACATTGGTGTGGATTCTAGAATTAGGTGATTTTTGTAACTCGCTATCTAAATCTACTCTGTAGATGGTGTACAATTCTTATCTGTCATAAAACATGAAATTTATATGTGGAGTTACAGTGGTGTGGCAGAAATGCTACCTATTCTGGCTGCCTTGCCAAAACTCAAGAGAGAAAATGTACAAAAAAGAACATTGTAAATTTAGTCAACTACTGTGTAACTACAGGCATTTTTATATCTTTATAATTTCCTTTTTGTTCCGTAGCCATTTTCTAAGCCTACTTCTCCTGTCCTCTCTCTGTTGTTCACAAAATTTACATAGGCGGGGTATGCCTTTTTTATTTGAGGAGTGAGTGTCTGATAGATAGAAGAGCTCTTATAGGGTAGCATGTTTTTCAGAAGAATGGAATTATGGTAGCTTCCTTTATAAGGACTGTAGAGGAGACTCATCAAGTGTTTACAGAGGACCCATTGTATTATAGGCATAGGCATTGCCCTAAACACTCAAGATGTGGTGAAAATAATAAATAATACACAGTCACTCTCTTGGAGAGTCTAGTACCTTCTTGGAGGTTTTTTTCTGAAAAAAAAAAAAAAGTCATTTATTCTCTCAGAGAACTCCAGAAATATGGGAAGCCATGGAAGCATCTTCTAAGCACAGTAATATTGATTTGGGGGATAGACGTTTCCCATCAGATGTAAGAATGACAATATATGTTGCCTTGGTTGTCATTTCTCTCTCAGAAATGTAGAATATTCATAATATTCATAATTCCATGAAGTAAATCTGTAATATTTCTTATTCTGTTATTCTCAATCAGCCACTGTTGCCAGAAAGCTAACCAGGTAATGAGCTACTTAATTATGTGTCTGATGTAAGAACACAAGGTTGAATTATGTGTAAACTTGGCCAGGAAAGAATGGGTGTATGGAGCAATGAAGAAAAACCCACATAGCAGGTGAGGTAAGGAGTTTAAGAAATGAAGGAGAAGACCATATGTTAGGGATATGGATGAGTCTGTAGCAGCTGAGATGATTCTAAAGCTATTAAGCATGGTAAATTATGGTTCTAATAATCTAGATCAGAAGGAAGAGATTATTTTTATTTACTCCATCAGAATATCTACACAAACTTTCACTTTTTCTATAAATAGTCAATAACAAATTAACTCAATAAAGATATACTGGAAACCTGTATGTGTAAGAGGCTTAATATTTTAAAGATGCAAAAATCCTTCTGATTTTCAAAGAAGAATCCAAAGTTTTGTGCATATCTTGCCTTCAGAGTATTTACAAAATGGCAGAACAAATATCACTTGTACAAGGATGTGCTTGTAAAGAGTGTATCTAATCATCCAGGGGAGTTCAGAGAAAGCCATGATTACTAAAAGTTGGAAATCTAAAGGAGAAACAGGGAAATACACATGAAGGAGGCTAATATTTGACCAGGGAATGTAAGAGATGATGACAAAAGGAATATTTCATATGAAGGATGTCAGTTGAATCAAGAAATGGAAGAAAATCTTACACATAATTGAAACAGTGAACTATGGGAGGGCAATGATTGGAAGTTAGAGTTGGAAATGTCAGTTTGGGTTCAATTACTCATGGAATGAGAAGATTCATACTTTATTCTACAGTCAATGGAGAAGAAAGTGACAATATTTTTGGTGTATATATGTATGATCACAACTGCATGTCAGGAATATTAGTTAAAGCATCAATCCATAAATGTTTATTGAATGTCTACTCATTGTTAGATACTATATTAAATGATGATGAGAATACAAAAGGAATAAATCATATAATCTCTGACCTAATAATGCTACATAGCACCATATTCAAAGAAAGATAGCTAGTTATTGACATATTTTACAGTTGGTATGGATAAACAGTGACACTGGTGACATTATTTTGGTTTCTGTTGACTGAAGTCTAACTTTTTTGTCGAAATGTTTCATTACAAGATTGTCTATTTGTTCTTGGTTTGTAATCTTTAGCTGGTTCTGTTTGATTCTTGTTGAAGGGGAATTACATAATAAATGAGAGTGCTACAAACCCACTGCCCTGAGTGGATTTATAAAGTAGATTTAAGCTCTTTCTATGTTCTTCTCTCCTCCTAACAGTGTCATATATCTGCTTCATGTAGATTGTTTGTCTCAGTGATTAATTGTGCCTTGTACTGTCCTAGAACCTGATATTTAATTACCCCAAAATGCTTTATGAATATAGATTATGTGTCTCCTGGATCATGGGATTTGGCCAGGTATAATTGTTGTGTGATCTTTTCTTTAATCAATGTAAATTTTGCCAGAGACAGGCAGCAACTTCTTCATGGTCTGACTTTGAGCCAATTACATCTAAAGAAAGAGACACTACCATAAGGTGCTTTTCATATTAGGCTATAGATGGAATTTGGATATTTAGACCAGTCAAAGATATTAATTTTTAATTCTTTATCAGGTAGACACTGTGTGAGTGCACACACACAAGCATGTCATTGACAATGCAGAGTTCATAAAATAATCTTTTTATAGTTTTGAATTTTATTTGACTTGCTTTATTTTTTAGGGATAACCACAAAGGAATTTCTTGCCTTTCCTGTTGGAGTTGTTGTAAAAGATCTTTTCCTTTGTTACTATCAACACTTGCTGTGTCCTCTGTTCTCATCAATATCATCATTGAAGCTTTACTAAGTACTACTCGTGACTAGTATTCTATGTTAGGCTATTTATTCTTTATAAAGGAGGTGTACTTAGTCTTCCATAGACAAGAGATGCCATCTCTGTATCAGTTCTGGCAGGTGGTGCTCTTGCCCAAATAACTCTGCAGGAAGCCTAACTGCTATGGACCTTAGCTGAGATCACAGGGTATTGTATCATCTAAATGAGGCCTACACTTTTATAAGGGTTGGATCTTGGTCATTCTTTACAGGAATCCACCAAGCTAGTTGCCTAAAGGCAAATAAGGAACTGAGAGTTAACATATTAGGATGCTCATGAAGGCATTAGGTATTTTCTGAAAAGAGCTGTTTCCTTGAAACCTTTCTTTATCTTTTTCCTCCTTGTGGGAAGTCCTTTCCTATCGTTCCCAGTCATATACTAAACAGATCTCAGAATTGGCATAGATACAGGCCCACACCTGGAAGTTATTAGGCTGCCCAGAAGAACTGGCCCATGCACCAATAAGAATTTAAATAAAGTATTTGAAAATTACATTCCCCCCTGCTTTAGTGTTTCTACAAGTATTTATGCTTTCTTGGTTAGCAGTCGCATCACTCAGTAGGTTGAGTGTGGAGAGGGATTGTGGAAATGTTGTGGGCTGACAGATGTTTTGAACCTCTCGATCTCCCCAGCTGCACAAGATCTAACAGCCTGAAAGTGATTTCCCTTTATGATATTTCATACCACATTGCAAATCTAAATTGAGGCCTGTTTCCTAAATACATTTAAATATTAGCTGAATATAAAAATGTGAATACAGCCAACAATCCATGAATACGCAAATGTATTTCAAAACATCCTACTCCCTGAGAATCAGAAAATGGCATATCTGGGACAAGTAAAGATGGATACAAAAGACCAAAATGGAAACATGCCTATCTGTGTATCTAAACGCTACCATTGTGTCTATCACCATAGTACCTGAGCCTTTTGTGAGAAGCATTTCTCTTTCTTAATGATGATAAACTCAGGAATATGCAGGAACAAGAGAGCTAATTTATAAATAACGTGAATCTCATCCATAATGGCTGGTATCGGGAGGCCATTATGTAGATGTGTCCAGATCATTAAGTGGCAAGGTTGGCAACAATACAAATTCTTTATCCAGCATGTGGAGGCTGAGGGAGAGAGGGAGAGGGGAAGAGAAATAAGAGGCAGGTGCTTTTTTTTTGTTTGCTTTTGCTTTTTTTTTTTTTTTTTTTTGAAATCTGAAATGTAATGGAAACCACTTAGTTTCAGATTTTAGCATTGTTGACCTCTGTAATGCATTGCTGCCCTTCATAATCACAGTGTTGGTTTACAGAGATGCAGATCTATGTCTAGCTTCCATGTGAAATTTATTCCTGGTAGTGAAAGAGGTATGGATAGAGTCAATAAGGAGCATTAACTATGCCGTGGCTTTGTTTTTATTGTGGGCTACATAAAACTTCCCATTTACATAGTTTGAATTATATGACTAAAACTGATAAGCTTTATAAAAGTTAATTGAAATGTATTTTAACTGGTGTCTGGGCCAAGTGGAGTCTAATTTCAGAATATTCCTTTCAACTTTCTTCTAATTGAAATTTTGTCACCCTATCCCCTCTTTTATTTTTTCCTGTTGAGGTTCTCCTTAGAATATTACAGAGAATAAAGATTCTCTAATCAGTCTTCAGTATTGGGGAAGTTCCATAGGGAGTTATATGTGTATAGAGTATACATTTTTTTTTTAAAAAAAATGTGTTTGAAAATAAGAGTAACAGAGGGAGGTGGGAAGAGTTGGAGAGATCTTCCATCAACTGGGTCTCTCCACCAGATGGCTGCAATGGGCAGTGCTGGGCCAAAGTCAGGAGTTTCATCTGGATCTCCCATGTACATGACACAGAGTCCGAACTCTTGGGCCATCTTCTGCTGCTTTTCCTAGGCCATTAGCAGGGAGCTGGATTGGAAATGGAGCAGCTGGGACAGGAAGCAGTGCCTATATGGGATGCTGGTGTTGCAAGTGACAATTTTACCCAATATGCCACAACACTGGCCCCTATATAGAGTAATTTTAATGGTTTTATGAACTAACCATCCAAAGATCAAAAATGAGTATTGAATAAATTCCATAATTTAAGCCAGTTTTTGTCTTATATTCTTAAATTATTTTTAATTTTTAACTCTATATTTCATTGGAGATTATCAAACAAAATTTCACTTTTAGAAATCTTATAATGTTTATTTTTCTCCCAAAAGGATGAATGGAATGTTATTTTTAAAAACATTGAGAAAGCACTTGTAGCTCTTTTCCTTCTCTCAGCATTTGTCTAATGTGATCTGTACGTCTGCAGAGCAGATAGAAGCAGATGTTCTTTGTAGTTTAGAAACTCACAAGGAAAAGTGGTGCTCCGCTTTGTGTAGCTCCCCAGGCTCTCTAAGTCCTAGGAATACAGTGGTGAACAAATGACCTCGTTCCTGACCTCACTGTGTATAAAATCCAGGGCAGGCACTATACCAGATGATGTAGAGAGGGCAAATTTTTGAAATCTAGATATTGATATTAAAGAATTGATGTTTATTTACTTGAAAGACAGAGTTACAGAGAAAGAGAGAGAGAGAGAGAGAGAGAAAGAGAGAGAGAGAATCTGCCATTTGCTGGTTCAGTACCCAAATGGCTGCAATGGCCATGGCTGGGCCAAACTGAGGCCAGGAGCCAAAAATTCTATCTGGGTCTCTCACCTGGGTGACAGAGGCCCAATCAGTTGGGTCATCTTTTGCTGCTTTCCCACTGGCATTAACAAGGAGCTCAGAAGCAGAGCAGCTGAGACTTGAACCAGCATTCTGATATGAGGCACCGGTGTGACAGAGTGGCTTAACTCTACTGTAGCAAAACATTGTTTCCTGGAATTGATGTTTATAAAGGGAATAAGACTATCCATATAGATAGATAACTATATATATATATATATATATATTGCAGTATATGAAATGACAGTGTAGATACTAAACACTACCAACACACAGAAGTATTTCGTATGAGACTTTCAAGGAAGATTCCAGAGGAGGGGAAGGGGATAACGTTAATGTTGGGGCAAATTTTGATTGGTGGAGAAAAGTTTGTAGTGGATAGCAAGTAGGGAGCAAAGAAGTACAACATGTGGGGGGAAGTTTGAGTAATGTATATTCAGAAGGTATTATGTGGACGACCATAATTGGAAGAGAATTTATATGGGAGGGCAGTATGATAAAAGTCTGTCTGACCAGGTTTAAGCTTTGTGGCTAAGGGTGTTCAGTTCATGTTAAGGAGTTTATGACTATATAGGCCATAGGAATCTGATAAAGACTTCAAGTAAAATAACATCAAATGCTTCAGAATTCTGTAGCTATGAGCTGACAGTGATCATGTGGGACCATGGACTTCCAGCCTATGTTCTCATATAACAACATATTATATCAACCTGAACGGGTAGTATTTCCTGTGGAACATTCCTTCCTAGACAAGTAGATCACTATGTTGTTTCAATTAAGATGTGGACTCTTTGTACTCCAATTTGACAAACTAGATTTCCATGAATCAGGGACTACTCTTGTTCATCTCTGACACATTTACAGGATATATTTGATTATTTAAGAAACTAGAGACCTAGAATTAGATACACTGGTCATCTTGCTAAAGTTCTTCACATTTTATAAATGCAATATATAAGGATGAAATAAAATAAAATAAGCACCCCACTCTTTCACATGCAATCCTCCTTCTGCATAAGCTCTGATGTCTAACACAATATTAAGAAGTTATGTTTGACATGATCCAATGATGATCAGGGTGATTCTTGGTGCATGGTTGCAGTCTCATCTCCTACATTCTTTTTACTTCTAGATACTGTGCAAATTAAAGCTAGGTAAGCATTATTTCCTTTTTTAAAGTACATTAAGGATGGGTAGTGGGCAGCCAAGGGGATAAATTAATTGTTTGCTTAATGCAGGTGACTGCATTACTTTGCCCAAAGTAGAAATGTTTAACTCCCAGGTAGCAACACAATGGGAGAAACCTGCTTCTAAGAGATTCAACATCCCCAGGAGTGAGGCAGTCAGGGAGGCCGTGGACAAAAGTCAAAGGAAGGGACTTGGTAAGAGAGGACCTGGGTCGTATTTTATATCACTCACTACTTTTCTCTTACTCTGACTGCTATATTCTTTCTGTTTCAGAGCTGAGTTGGACTCACCGCTTTTCAAGGCAGTTGTCATCTTTAGAACTTGTAATCTGTTTTGTAGCAGCAATGCTGATGAGATATGGTCACTTGATAGGCCTGTCCCCTTTGTCCTTAGTCTACGCCTCTTCCACCCATTCTTGAAGGTCTGCCCTTTCCAGTGTACTCTTTATGTCTATATTAATTCTCATTCTCATTTTTTCTCTCCTCGACCTCCCACAGTAGCTAAGGACCATGCTGTACCATCTACAATTGCATTTCATATGCTTGTTTTCATTTCTGGCTGCTCCACAGAATCACCAATGCAAAGGTCATTTTATTTATTTTTAATTTTAAAAAATTGAATCATTGTCTCTGAACTTGGCTTTGCATCAGAATTAGCTATGGAAATTTGCAAAAACAGAGATGCTGCACCCAGAGACTGATTTTGGGTGGCTTGATCTGCACTTGTATAAAATCCTGCAGGTGATTCCAAGGCATCCTTAAGGATCAGAAATTTTGATTTAATATGTTTTGCATTGCCTATTTTTGTTCCATGTGAGTAAATCTTTTCTTTGTAATTAGATTATGAGGTACTGCAGTGTTGGTGGAGTATTTTATTTTACTGCATTTGCATTGTCAATAGTATAGTATATTGCTTTGGTTAATTCACTTTGTAAAAATGCTGGGAGAAGGCAGTCATAGTTCTGATACCAGATATGCTTCTCCAATGCACTTATTGAACAATGCTTACCAGGGTAGACATTAAAATACACCCCTGTCCCAGACCTCACAGGACACACTTCACACACACACACACACACTTCACACACACACTTCACACACACGCACACACACATACACACACACCCTTCAAAAAAGTACTATTTGTTTTGCCAGGAACAGAAGCCTGAAGGCAATTTTAGATGTTTTTGCAAACCCAGAATTTACATTCAGGATAGCATTTCCTGATAAAAATAAAAATCTAGGATAAGCTGATGTTCTAATCTATATCTAACCCTGGCTGTTAAGAGATTTGCTTCAAACATGGTAGAGTTTCAGAACCTTATCAAAATCCGTTGAATAGCCCCAGAGGAGGCGCATAGCAGTAAGTGTAGCCCATTCTTCAGGTGTGTCTGCTCCTATGTATCTTGAAAAACATTGAAGCCAGTGGCTGGGGTTTTGTACTATAGTCGACACTGCATGGGTTGCTCACATCCTGTATTACAGAGCCTAGGTTTTAGGTGGAACTGGGCTTCTGATTTCAGCTTCCTACTGATACACACCCTCGGAGGCAGCAAGTGACGGCTCAAGTACTTGAGTCCCTGCCACCGTGTGGGAGATGCAGATTGAGTTCCATGCTTCTGGTTTCCCCCTGAAGGAACTCTGGCTGTTGTAAGCATTTGAGGGAGTGAACCAGTGGATGGAAGATCTCTCTGTCTTTTAAATAACAAAAAGTCAGTAAAGAGATCCTTTAAAAAAATTGGAGCCAGGTGTGGGAAAATTTCATTTTTTTTGATATTTACAGGCAAATATGTCTACACACACCTTGGTGTTCCCTTTTGATTTCTGTGGTTTCTGTTGTTGTCTCAGAACGGGGAGTACTTCTGTAGACTGAATGCTCTGGTGATAAAGTGCTGCCGTCTTTGGGGTAAAGGCAGATGACTGTCCTTGTATTGTCTTCTCCAGCCAGACAGCTCAGATGGAATGTGGATGTGTCATTTCTGTTCCGAGAGGAAGCCTTGCTTTCTGATAACAGAGTATCACAGAATCCTCTGCCCTGCAGCCTGCAGTACTGGACATGTTTACAATGCTTACTTCTGACAAAGTGTCCCCTGAGTTTCCCTGGATCTACAGAAACCCTCCCACCACCCTTTCTGGGTTGGGTGTTGAGAGAATTTGCAAGGCTGGGCTCCAGAAAGCAAAAAGGGGAAAGCAACTGCCTTTGAAAGACGTCTTCTGCCCTGTTTTCAGGTCAGGGCGTCTGCTCATTTGGCTCAGCTGCTTTTAGGTCTCCTTCCTTCTCCCCCCTCGGCATGCAGGAGGCCTACTTCCACATATGCGCTCAGACATGCAGAAGCAAACGCCAAAATGAATTAACTGGAATAGCTCTATTAATTTATGCTTCGACAGTAATGACCTTAAGACACAGAAGAATTATATATTAATTTGTTTCTAGTGTATAGCACTGCTAAGTTAACACATTTAGGAGAATACACTTCCCTGTCTCCAGCTGTGAGGGTAAATGAGGCCGACTGTGGCAGGAACAGGAGTTCGGGCAGCGCCCCACTAGATGGCAGGGTGGCCTCAGGGATGGGCCCGGCTGCCGGTGGCTGCAAAACACCTTGTTTGCAGTCATCATTTGACAGACTCAAAAAAATCGACAATTTTTCTCATGTTGTTCATTTGGAAATTACATTTAAACTTATTTATTTACATGAGCACATATACAATATGTATATTTACAAACAAATATGTCCACTCTGTCCGAGATTAAGGGAGTTTAAGACAATGCATGCCCTGAGCCAGCCTGGCTGACTTCTGTGAAATTTCCTCACTCTGCAGGCGCCCCGCCGCGCTCCACACCAGCGCACAAACCGCCATCCAGCCTTACTGATGTTGGGAACGGGAGAGGTGTCTTTTGAAAGTCAAAGGGCATAATCCCTTCCAGGAGGGAAACTGTTTTTCAACACATGGTTTGGTCAGTTAGGAGCACTCAGGAAAAAAAAAAAATGCGGAACAATAAGCATCTTACATTTATACTCTCTCCCAGAAAGAAGATTAAAAGTAAAACCAGATTAGAGATTTGAATTTTATTCAAATCCTCCCTCCGCTTCCGCTCGTCCTCTAATCTCTCCTCCTCTTTTGCCTTTTGCCTTCCTGTCTCTCTTCTCTTTGTTCCTGTTTCTATCAAATCCCCCTCCTCTTTCTTCTGCCTTTTCTCCCAAGTCTGAATTTCCACATCTCCCCTTTCTCGGTCCTTCATTCGCTCAGAATCTGATGCTGCTGAACTGCCTCTGATCTTGCCTCCTTTATGCCGTCTTTTCCCGTTAATGAATTGTTAAAATTTCACAGGGAGCCGTGACTGTACTTTTCTCTGCTCTTGGACACTGCAGCTTGCAAGCTGCTTTTGCTCCGAGCAGGAAAGTCACAGCAATGAGCCCGCTGGCTACTGCTTGTCTGCAAACACTTTTCCAGGGTTTACACATTGAGGATGCAGGAGGGTCTTTGTTTGTTTTCTTCATTCCAGTTTAGGCAGGATTAGAATTTCAGTTAATGAATGCTTCTGACAAAGGGTGACTCTGTTCATGGCAGAGAGTGCTGAGATGCCCAGCAGTCTTTTCAAAACGCCGCGATTGTGCAGTTTTCTGCCATGGAAACCTTTCAGAAAATCTATGCAAGCAGGGTGTTTGACTGCATTTTCAGACTGACAGTCTTGGAAGCACCTTTTGCCTCAGTTGTCCAGAAGGCAATCCTGTGCCCCAAATTGTAGCTTTTAATGTATTGTATATTCAGATAAAATTAAGGTCACCTTCTTGTTTGGTCTTCAGTCCACCTGCATATATAGGCTTTTGGATTGTATATGCCTTCTTTTGTTGGTTACAGGATCCTGGCCTTGCAAATCATGAATACGTAAGGAAAAATAGTAACTTGCAGTGTGGATTAAATAGTGGCTTCCCCCTTAAAATCCACAGATAGGAAAAATAGGTGAGTAAATACAGTTCTGTATGACATGTGCAATACGGTTATGATCCTTTATTTTATATTTTATATAATCCTGTGGAGATTTGTGTTGTCTTCATATCACTGACCCACCTAAAGTTTTAAATTTTACTAATATGGACCCCAGAAATATGTAGATACTAACAACTTGATGTCACACCCACTGTTTATTAGTTTGTGGAATTGTTGTTCACAGTAATTAATATATATTAGGCAGTTAAAATTCTGCAACCTTTTCAAAATTGTTTAGAAACATTTGCATTAAATTGGAATTTCATATTAAATATATCATATTTTATATTTATGATGTATACAACTTATAATAAAGATGTTGTCTTTCTGATAATGGGAAATTATGCACAGTATCCACAGAATTTGTGATTTTGTAAAGAGATATTGGTTAAACAGAACATCTCTTTCCTTAAAGACGCTGGGTCACTCATTGCGTATAAACTTCCTTCCCTTTTAGTTTCCCTGTTTTGCTTCCTTCTTTCTTTATTTTTCTTTTTACAACTTTCCTCTATATCACTGTGGTCATTAGTAAAAATATTATGTAAGCAGTTTATCAAATACAATGAAGAAAGTCACTAAATTCCCTTCTTCATCTTACTGTTTTCTTCCAACTGGAGATGCTGACAATCTCAAAACTGGTGGATGGGTGCTGACATTTTATCAATTCGTGTCCTTACCCAACCAGGTCTTCTGGATTATTCCAGGAAAATCTTTCTTCTCACATAATACTGTATCCATTTAGAGATCTAAGAAAAAAAATAAATTGTTCTCCTCCTGGCCTACTGTGGCATGCTTCCTGTTGTTAGGTGAATAATTGAGCAGTTTATTTTAATCAGGAGCTCTTGGGGGGGTGGTGCTGGAGAGGGTTAATTGCCAGGGTAAAACAACCGTGGGAGTTCAGCTTACTGGGGTGCTAATTGGGTAACAGGTGAACATAAATAGTGTGGAGAAACAGGAAATTAGAACATAGGAGTGAAAATATAGATGTTAAACTCCACAACCCTTACAAATGTATTTAAGTCATTGGTGCCACAAACTGAGGAGCATGCCGTTTTTCCTTCAGAAATTTCATGTTGCAGTACCATGACTGGGATTGGCCTGGGAGAGACAGGGAGGTTTCCTGTCGAGTGTGTAACCTTGGCTGGATCAGACAGTTGGGTTTTGAGTTTTAAGCATCACTGGTGTGAGTTGCAGGTATCCCAACTGTCTGTGTAGCTGGGCTGACTCCCCAGTTTTGGCATGACCAGGAGGCTCTGGGATGGTCTCCTCTTTCTGTATCTACTCAACAACTATATATCCTTTAACAGGATTCAAAGTTGATTACCTTAAATCATGAACATTCCTGGATAAAGAAGTATAGTTAGTTCTTTCCAGTTTTAAATGTACTTTTCCAAGACCAGGTTAGAAAGAAAAGAGAAATTAGAAGAATAAGCCTTAACTTGCACTATAAGTGAGAATCACCTAGGGAATGTTGAATGCTCTTTAAGTACAGGCTGTACCCCATACCAATTAACTGGGAATCTGAGAGGGTGAGATTCACATATCAGCAAACTTTATAACACCTCAGGTGACTATGTTGCATGCCTACATTGGACACTACGCACAGGAAAGAGCAAAGTTTGGAAAGGAGCATCCTCTGTTGACTATGTGCGACATGGTGCGATGATTTGGGGCTTTAAGGGCATGCTTTTGGGCATCTATAAAGGATAAATGGAGGTCATATGCCAGGGCTGTAGACTCAGTACTGGTGATGTAATGGTGGCCTGGGGAAAAGAATCATTTTCTAGACTCAAATTAAGACCTGGGTAGGAAGGGCCCTGTTGAGTTGGAGAGGACACTGAGTCTCTTTTTGTCCAAAGCGAGAAGCGTGAAGATTTCTAAGAGTTTTGAATTCCAAGCCTCTAAACTCTAAAATTTATTTAACTTTTAATGTATGATATCTCTACTGCTCTTACTCACTAAGGGATGCCACCCAGAGATTCATCAACTGTTATAAGGTTATAGTTAGATAGGAGAAATAAGTTCCAACATTGTATTGCAAAGTAGGATGATTATGGTTAGCAGTGTTATATTGAATATCTTGAAATAGCTAGAAAAGAGGATTTTGAATGTTCTTTTTACAAATAATGATAAATATATGAGATGACAGATATGCTAATTTTCTGATTTGATTATTGCACAATGTATACACATATCTAAACATCACACTGAATCTTGTAAATATGCACAATTATCATGTGTGAGTTAAAACTAAGAGAGAAGAAAAATGGTATCTTAATGATCATTGTGCAGGCTTTTTTTTTTCCTTATCAAAAATAAGTAAATAAATTTAAGCCTTTAACCTGTCTGGGGTAGGTGTCTTTGAACTTTAGAAAATTTACTAATTTCTCAGTATCTTCCATTTTGCCTTGAGGGATTGTATTAGTTTCCTAAGGCTACTGTTACAAATGACTACAAACAATAAAAATGTATTCTCTTACAGTTTAAGAATCAAGAAATTAAAAATCCATGTCACTGGACCAAAGTGTTTATAGGGACATGTTTGCTCTGGAAGTCCTACAGGAGAACCTGCCACTCGCTTCTTTCAGTGTCTGGTGGCTGCTAGCATTCTTTGACTTATGGCTCTACCATCAGGATCTTCAATGGCAGCATTTTCAGTTGTCTCCATGTTTAGTCTTCACATTGCCTTCTTCTCAGGGTAAGTGTCAGATTTCCCTCTGGTTTCTTCTTATAAGTATACTTGTGACTTTATTTAGTCACATTTGTATAATCCAGATGATCTCCACATTGTGAAATATTTTAATCACATCTGTGAAGACTTTACAATTTATAGTAGCCTTTACGGATTCCAAGGATTAGGATCCCATATCCATTGGGGTCATTATGCAGCTTAAACCTAGGTATATGTGTTCATATTGCTACCATGGCAGATAAGACTAACAAACTTGTTCTTTTAGCTTGGAATTTCCCCATCTGTTAAACATATGCTTCCCCAGGCTCTGAGACCTACATGCACCATGTTTGTCTTTCAATTCTGCTTGAGTGAGTTGTATAGACAGTTGAGAAGATGCTGGGGAATCCTGTGCACTGAGGTGGTAGCAGAGAAGAGAATAGCACAAAGTAATAGTAATTGTTTATTCACAAACTCTCTTTTACCAATAATTTTATACTAATTTATTATAATTCTATTCATCTGGTCTTTAACAGTATTTACACATCCATCCACCAAAAAAGCATTTATCAGGCACTTACTCTATGTAAGGGAAGATACTATGTAAACATTGGCTTATAGGAATAAATTCGGGGGACCACAAATCCAGAGGACTGCAGTAACATAGTCTCCAGTTTATTGTTAACTGCCACAATTTGTTGCTGAAATTTTCCTTCCCTCTGCCTCTCTTCTTCTTTCCTTCTTTCTTCCTTTTCTCTTCCTCTTTTCATCTCTCTTTTTGCCCCTATTCATCAATTGTCCTGATTAGTTGTCTTCATTCTACTCTTTCCCCTAGGTGATAAGTTCTATGCTTACAGAGCATATATTGTTACTTTGTGAGCTTGTATAATTTTCCAAAAATATTATGGTATGGGGACTGTTAATATTTCTTAGTTTTTAAACTAGTATTAAGATCCATCCATTTTGCTTTTATGTATTTTTGCTGCCATGATTTCTAATGGCTGCGTAATATTCTATAATATTCACTGACCACATTGTACAGTTCTCTTCTCTAATTATGAACACCATGGTTTCCTCCATCTCCCAACTACATTGAATATCCTTGTGTGAGTCATAGACGTTATTCTGAATCATAGACTACATGTTTACAGGGACTAATTATTGCCTGATTGCCCTTAGAAATGACGGTTTTAGTTTCTCTTCACACAAATGGTATAAGAGGATACTTCTTTCTTTATATACCCAGAAACATTAAGTATGATTCACTGTTCCAATCTTTGTTATTCAGATAGGTATAAATTATCTCATTTTAATTTGCATTTATTTGATTATTGTTGAGCTTGAATATCTTCCATGTATTTGATAGTTAACTGGATAGCATTTATTTTTTTAAAAAATATTTATTTATTTATTTAAAAGTCAGAGTTAGAGGTGGTGAGGGGAGACACAGAGAGATCTTCCATCCGTTGGTTCATTCTCTAGATAGCTGCAATGGCCACAGGTGGGCCAGGCCAAAGAAGCCAGGTGCTTCTCCCAGGTCTCCCACATGGGTGGCAGTGGCCCACACATTTGTGCTATCTTTTTTTTTTCTAAGATTTTATTATTTATTTATTTGAGTTTAGATTTGCAGTGAGAGGGAGAGACAGAGAGAAATGTCTTCCTTCCGTTGGTTCACTCCCCAAATAGCCTCAATGGCCGGAGCTGCGCCAATCCGAAGCCAGGAGCCAGGAGCTTCTTCCAGTCTCACACATGGGTGCAGGGGCCCAACCACCTGGGCCATCCGTACTGCTCTCCTGGACCATAGCAGAGAGCTGGATTGGAAGAGGAGCAGCTGGAACAAGAACCGGTGCCCATATGGGATGCTAGTGCTGCAGGCGGAGGATTAACCTACTGTGCCATGGTGCCAGCCCTGTGCCATCTTCTGTGCTTGTCCCAGACCATTAAGGGAGCTGGATTGTGCCATCTTCTGCTGCTTATCTCAGACCATTGAGGGAGCTGGGACATGAACTGGCACCCATATGGGATGCTGACGCTGCAGGCTGGGGCTTTACCTGCTAAGCTACAATGCCAGCCCTGATATCACTTCTTTGACTTACCTATTCACATCTCCTGGTCATTTTATTTTCATTTACTTTGTTTTTATTAGTGATTTTCAGGAATATCATTTATTTGATGGAGCTATTGCTTCCAACTTAGTAGAACTGTCCACTTAACGACTATCTAAATGTGATTAAATAAAAGTTAAATAGAATTAAATTCAGTGCCTGTCACACTAAATACATTTCTTTTTAAAAATCTTTATTAATTTATTCATTAGAGTGACAGAAAGAGAGAGAGGAGAGAGAGAGAGTGAGCGAGAAAGGTACCATCCATCTACTGGTATACTCATGGTTGTAACAGCTGGGACTGGATCAGTCTGAAGCCAGGAGCTTCAAAATACTTCAGGGTTTTTAAATTTTTTAATTTTAATTTTAATTAGTTTTTAACAGATTTAATGTGATTTGTAGATACAATTTTAAGACATAATGATGTTCTTTCTTTTCCCCTCCTTCTTCTCTTCCCCTCTCTTCCTTCCACCCTCCTCCCCGCTTTCTTTTTTCTTTGTGTTAAGATAACATATTTTAAATTTACATTACTGTATAAAGGCTTACTACTTCACCGAATAAAAAATTTAACAAGTAAGAAGAAAAAAGACCCTAGTTTAGTGGGAATATAGACAATGGCTATAAACAATAAGTCAATGGAAAAATGACCATTTCAGCTATTTACAGTAATCACAGATCACTAAAACTATAGTAGTATAACATTATGCAGCAAAAATAGAATATATTACAACCTTAAAAAACAGAAATTATAATTTTTGATGTTAGTTATGCCATTTAATATGCACACAGCTACATCGTAGTTCTGTATAATAGGACTGTAGCAACAGTTAGATTGGGGTTTGGGTTATAGTTTTACCCATTGAGAGGTGTTAGACATAATCAGATTGAACACACTGATAATCACTATCTTCATCTATAAAACTGGGAAACTAATACAACACAGCACTAAGATTGTGATGAGAAAGAAATGAGATAGCAGATGTTCAGAAAGCTCTTAGCACAGTGCCTAACTCATTAAGGGAATCTTCTAATTGAAGAATGTGCACGGTACATACATGACACAAAGAGCAGATGATTGAGTCTGCTTGGCCAAGTGAAGTAAGGAGAGGCTGTCAGGAAATCTGTCAACAAGATTCTTCACAACTGAATGGTGAGCTGAGTGTTAGAGATGAGACAGGAATTTAAAGGGCTAACTTGAAGAAGAAGTGATGTCCTGGTTACAGCAGTCATGGCATACGAAAGCAGGATCAACTATTTATTTACTTGGTTAAAATGTCTATGACTGTATTTTTATTTTGACACTTTTGAAAATCATTTCATAATGCAGGAAAATGTCCATCACAGTATTATATGAACAAAACCATGGAAGAATAACCAGGTTCTAAATCTGCTAGAAATTGTATTTGTTTCTTTAATAAAGAAAACAAAAGAAAACATATTTACCTTTGTTATTTATAGGTGATGAAATGATATACTACATTATTAATTATGTCCACTTTTTTGAGTATCTTGAAAATTTTATGATTAGTATAATTACATTTATAATAGAACAGGTCAACATATTTCAAATAAAGAACATTCATTTTGAAACCATTTATGTATGAAGAAATGTGCAAGAGTTCCAAGTAAGGAAGGAGCCCCTTTTACCAAAATTTCTTGCATTTCTTCCCTTTTTCCTCATTTTCCCTTTCAAAAATATGCCTTAGGATGTCCTTACTGAGTCCTACCATGTTTGGTATTTTCAATTGTCTCAACATTAGGGACAGATTTTTGTAGAAAATAGTGCCCTGAATAGTAAGTAATTATTTTAACTTTTTCAGGAAGGTTTGAGTTCATTCTCAATTTCATACGACAGATGTTGTAAAATTCCCTGTCAGGGCTTTGTCTGTCTTCAACCTACTGCTTTCATGCTGAACCATCTTTGTGGCTAGGATTTGCCACCTTTGCTGGGAGAACACCTTCACCTTCTTCATACCCTCCCCTCCTCCTGCCCTCTCAGCTTGATGTGTTGGGAATAACTTTAAAAATAAATGTTCCTATATAATTCTATTTTCTTCACTATGTAGCCTCTGCCAATGTTGACTTTTGTATCCCTATAGGAATCAATATGATTTTTACAGCTTGACCTCTGAGTTGCCACACTTGTCCCATATTATGAGCAGAAATGTCTGTTCCTGTTGGATCCAGAGATCACCACATGTGTGTTAATGGCAGTAGTGGTCAACCTATCCCTTGAATCCCAATTAATTGGTTGTGAGTCTTTTTCTTCAAGAGACATTGTATTGATCAAGAAATCTCCACTATCAAAGCAACTCTAATCTCAGATCTTGGCTCATAGATGGAGAGGATAACACCTTAGTGGATGCATGATTCAATGCTTGGTGACAACCTTTGAAAGTCATTACTCTTTAATTAGGTTTGCATTTTCCAACAAGCTCATGTCAACACTGAAATTCTAGATTCTGTAAAGATTACTGAGAATCATAGAGCTTTGAAAAGGGTACTGTGTTAGGTACCTCTCAGTATCAATATAATTCTTATTTTGCCTATTGCCTATACTGAACTTTTCACATTTACAGACTGAAACAAACTTATTCACTTCATAAGGCTGCCAATAATCTTGTGCTCACTACTGTTTTTTTTTCTGAATAAAAAATAATGAATTTTCACCTAAGAATTGCCTTCAAATATTTCAAAAGCATCATCCTATCCCTCAGTAACATTTTCACCTCTATCTCTTTAACACTCTGGGTGAGTTACTCACTAAGCTTGTCCTAATTTTATTATAATATCATGTAATTTTTAGTCTTAGCCACATATTATTTCCTTATTCCAGATTATCATTCAGCAAAATTCAAAATCTTAGAAACTCCTTTTGTTGAATATCTTGAAAATTTTTTACTATCCAGGAAGCTGTCATGGAATTCACCACCCAGAATTATATGGTCCTATTTGCATCTTGATTTCACAGGCTTCATAGTGCTTATATAATCGCAACCCATAATATCCTTAGACATGTACATGTTGTCTCCTTGGTTAAGTCATGAGATTTCTGAAGGCAGAAACAAGATAGTACCATTTTTGTGCTTCCTTCAACCACCCATCTCAACAGCATCTCTCACATCACTGATGCAAAATGCTAAAGAATTGTTAATAGGTCAAGAAAAGAACATTGAAAAACAGAGTGTTGTGCAACCCAAGATATTTGAAACTTTATAGTCTACTTGATGGAAAACTTTCTAATTTGCCTACGTTCTATGTTGAGAGCCTACTAATCTTTCAGCTGCATTGACATTTGAAGGAAGTCCACATTTTGCTGTTTTTCTTTTTCCTAGGTGAGTGCTGTTATCTCTGACCTAACCAAGTGTTAAAGAAATTCCTTCCTTTCTGTACATTCTACTTACCACTGTGCTCAGTGTTTCTGTAAACATTTAGGAAACTCAGGAAAGAAAGGAAAAAAGAACAGTGAGAAAAGCTTATTTTAAAAACAATCCTTTTTTTAAACCTTTTAAAATCTTTGGATATATTGACGAGCCCATCAAGTTCTATATGGCAGGAAATGAATCAACCTGCAAATATTGATCAAGAAACATGTTTGTTGCTGATCAGAGATAAAATTACTTGTAAAAATGTGCATTTTGGTCAATATTTATTCCTTCCTAAAATTACACAATTATGTTTTCTTCTCTTAAACTCAATTTGTCCAATTTACAATAATGCAATTTCCTATACCCTTGTATAATTTATTTATATGATTAGCGTATCCTCTGTGGAAACTTAAACTGATATAACTTCCTCTGAACAACATATTTGGGGCAGTTGTGATGTGTTATCATCAGCTAGGGGAAATATCTTGCTCATGAGTCACAAAAGAAAATGTGCAGAAACAACTGCTCATAATGATCAATTTTCATGGTGTCATTCTAACAGGACTGGACAAAATTTATGCTAGTCATATAACTATATTCCTTCAGTATTAAACATAGTTAAGCTATTCTTTGGCAATAAAATAATCACACTTTAAAAAGTAAAGAAATTTGAACTATGTTTATTACTTAAGACACTTTACAGTCATTAAGTGAGTCACATAATACATATTGCTAAATAATCTGATAGATCTGAGCATAGATAATGTTTGCTCAATGAGGATTTACAAGGTGTTTGGGTAGGTACAGTACTGTTTTTGATGCTGAAAGAAATATAAATGAGTTAAGTGGTCTGTCTTTAATTTAGAGTGATAAATATACAAAGCTTAAAATAATAGTGATGTTTACTCCATTTTTTTCTCTTGAAACTGGCCAGTGCAAATAGCTATGATTATTGGTTTTATTAGTAATTGTATGTAAGATGAATGAAAACAAGTCCTAAGTCATTCCAGAGCTAAGAACTATAGGAAGATTTTATGAAAGCAGTTGAAATTGAAATTATCTTTAAAATGGCATTGAAGAAGGAGGTACCTTTCTCTGAAAGGAGGAGAGAACTTCCACTTTGACTATGACCTTGTCTAAATAAGATCGAAGTCGGCAAACTCAAAAGGCTTCCATAGCCTTGGCAACTCATGACTAGAGCCTAGGGAGATTACTGACACCATAAACGAGAGTGTCAAATTGCTTAGTCAACAACAGGAGTCACTGTGTACTTACTTCTCATGTGGGATCTGTCCTTGATATGTTGTCCAATGTGAAGTAATGCTATAACTAGTACTGAAACAGTATTTTACACTTTGAGTTTCTGTGTGGGTGCAAACTGATGAAATCTTTACTTAATATATACTGAATCTATCTTCTGTATATAAAGATAATTGAAAATGAATCTTGATGTGAATGGAATGGGAGAGGGAGATGGGAGGGGTGCGCGTGGGAGGGAAATTATGGAGCGGGGGGAAAGCCATTGTAATCCATAAACTGTACTTTGGAAATTTATATTTACTAAATAAAAAATAAATAAAAATTAAAAAAATAAAATAAAATGGCATTGTGTATGTATGTGTGGAGAGGTTGAGAGGGAGCATGGCATGAGGTGCTGGGCACAGCCTAAATGAGTTCAGATTCTGAAATAAAAATGGAATTGGTATTAGTGATACTGATGGGAGATTGGACTTGTTCCTTTGGAAAAATTAGAAATAAAGCATATGTATAGATTGATTCTAATTGGTGGAGCATCTTATGGTAGGGAATAATAATAGAGAATAATTATATTGGTTCTTTTGTTGTTAATACAATGAGATATCTAAGACAAACTACTCATGATACAAGGGGGCTTATTTTGGATCCCTGTTTTGGAGGTTCATAGTACAAAATTGGATAAGCATCTAATGATGGTGTTCTTTCTGGAAGAGTCCTGATGTGGCATGTCAAGAGGGAGCACATTTCTGCCTGTTTTTCCTTATAAACCCATGGGGCTGTACTCAAACTGCCTACTTCAGTCTAATCACTCTCCAAAGGACCCACCTCTAAACATCATAATTGGGCTAAGTTTCCACCTTCTTAGTACCATTAATTTAAGACTTTAGAGACCAAATTTTTAACAGATGGGTCTTAGCAAAACTCAAATCAGTATCCAAACTTTAGCAATAGTTTTGGAGTCAAGAGAATTATTTTCAGTTGCTTTCTATGAATTTGAGCAACTCATATAGAGTTCCTAATCTTTTATATGACATTAATGTTATAAGATAATCTAATTTTTTCTTAAATATAACAAAATTTATTTAGTTTATGATAATTCTTATAACACATAGTTACTTAGGTACTTACATTGGAAGCATAACTCCTCTAAATACTTACTAGTGGTTGTAAATGTACTATAAAATCTCTGTATCATATAAATATAATATAATAATTATCGCTGTTAGGATTCTTTTTTTTAAGTTTTTATTTACTTATTTGAGAGGTAGAGTTACAGCCAGTGAGAGGAAGAGACAGAGAGAATGGTCTTCTTTCAGTTGGTTCACTCCCCAAATGGCTGCAATGGAGCCAGGAGCCTGGAGCTTCTTCCGGTTTCACACACAGATGTAGGGGTCCAAGGACTTGAACCATCTTCTACTGCTTTCTCAGGCCATAGCAGAGAGCTGGATTGGGAGAGGAGCCACCGGGACTAGAACTGGTGCCTATATAGGTTGCCGGCGCCACAGGCAGAGGATTAACCTACTGCGCCACTGTGCCAGCCCCAATGTTAGGATTCTTAATAGCACTTGTGGAGTAGACATTTCGCCTAGAAGTTGAGTTGTATACATCCCACACCAAAGTGTCTGGGTTCAGTTTCCAGCTCTGGCACCTGATTCTAACTTCCTGCTATTGTATCCCCTGGGAGGCAGTTGTAATGGCTTAAATAGTTGTATTCCTGACACTCATGTGGGAAACCAGGATTGATTTCTTGGCTCTCAGCTAAAGCCCAGAGCCAGCCCTGGCCTTTATGGGAATTTGGGGAGTAAACTAGTGAATGAGAGCTCTCCTAAGTTTATCTCGCTTTCTGTCTGCCTCTCAAATAAATAATAAAAGGAAAAAAACACATAATATTTGTAAGCTGTAGTAGTGATTTCTTCTTATAGGTGATACAGAACAAATGAATTTGTTTTAAAACAGGAAAGTGGCTGGCGCCGCGGCTCACTAGGCTAATCCTCCACCTTTCGGCGCCGGCACACCGGGTTCTAGTCCCGGTCGGGGCGCCGGATTCTGTCCCGGTTGCTCCTCTTCCAGGCCAGCTCTCTTCTGTGGCCCGGGAGTGCAGTGGAGGATGGCCAAGTCCTTGGGCCCTGCACCCCATGGGAGACCAGGATAAGTACCTGGCTCCTGCCATCGGATCAGTGCGGCATGCCGGCCGCAGTGCGCCGGCCGCGGCGGCCATTGGAGGGTGAACCAACGGCAAAAGGAAGACCTTTCTCTCTCTCTCTCTTTCTCTCTCTCTCTCTCACTGTCCACTCTGCCTGTCAAAAAATTAAAAAAAAAAACAGGAAAGTGTCAAAAGGTATGTAAAATGATAGTTCTGATTGTAAAATGTGTCAGCATGGTGTTGAGGAAATATTTATAACACATAGGCAAAATATTTTTTACTTAATACATAAAAGTCCTTATCTTCTACTCAACACCCTCTTGCCAAAAAGAAAAAAAATTTAACACAGGGCATGAACAAGAAATTCACAAAGGATTTTTAGATTCATAAACATGAAATTTTGAGTTGATAAAAAATATTTAACTTATGGTCAAAGGACTATAAATTAAAGTAAGACAGTCTTTATCAATCATTATAAGAAAACATTAAAAATAAGGTGCAGTTTGTTAATGATATAGGGACATGGTATTTTAATCCAATTAGTTAAAGGTAACAGCTGCTGGAAGAACAGTTTGGCAATATTTTTCAACACTCGTAAAATTGTTTTTAATCTTTTAACCTAAAATTACCACTTTGAAGAACTCATTCTGAGAAAATAATTAGGGATTAATATTCAAATATTAATATATAAATGATCATCACTTTCCTATTTACAGAAAAGAATGGGAACAACATGTACAATGTAAGGAATTGTTTGGCTAGATAATATATCTGTATAAAGAGATATATTTCTGGCATTTAAGTTTTCTAATAGTTATATGTAATAATATAGAAAGCTATAATGTACAAAACTCATTCAAATCTAATTTGGCTGTATTATCTCTAAAAGAATATAATGCACATAGGCAGAGAATATATGTTTGAATGAAAGTACATTATTATGTTAATAGGGATTATCAGTGATTGGCAGGCTTGTTCTATATCTTCTTTACTTCTTTTGAACTATGGTTTTACATTTTTCTGTCCCTATATTTTATAATAACACAAAAAATAAGAAAAACTTGGTGGCATGGATAAGATTCATGGATAAGATCTCCCCAAGGAGAGAGAATCTGATCACCATGGTAGATTTCTCTTCTGGCTCACTGTTAGGAGGCATGTGAAACTCATGACTCTTGACCTGTGGCAAATTCAGGGGTTTATCATCCATTGATCTGTTTTTGATTTTCTATCCTAATGGGACTTCATATAAATTTGAACAATCAGTTAGTTGTTTAACTACCTGACTATGCCTGTTCAAAGACAAAATAATGTCACTAAGGTTTATTTTATGGCAATTCTCTACACACTTCAAATTTCCATGATAGCATAATGCTTTAAAAGTACCAGGGCTTATTATTTTCATTTTTTGCAATGCTCAATATAAATTATTTCAATGATAAAACTTATTTGGTTGATATGTACTTATTCTATTTGTTCATTCTATTTGTTCTATATGTACTTATTTATTTGTTCATTAAAATGGCCAGTTCACACTACTCCTTGTCTATTGTGAACAATTGTCTGAAAAATTACAATCACCACTGTTCTGTTTTTTCAAATAATTGATCTGTCTGTCCCACAATTGTTAAATGGCCAAGTGGAAACCCAAATATAATTCATAAAAACCTTTTTGTTCATTGCTCTGACACCTAGGCGTGATACCACATTTTAAAGTTAGTCTGAATTCAGCATCCATCATTTCTTTATCTCAGAAGTGTTAAAGGCAGTGATGTGAGGAAATGTTTAAAAATGGGTTCTCTGGGGGAGAAAGAAGTTCTGGTTGTTAGTGCTGCCTATTCTTATGGTGTAAATATTTGCACTACAACCAGTTTTAAGATCCTATTGTCACTGTATGCCATTGGGAAGAAAAATGCCAAAGCGAGCCCTTGAAGTCTCTTTGAGTCAATTGCAGCAATACTACAAGGCAACTCTAATTACCAGTACTGGATACTGGGTTTACATCTTTTATTTTATAGATCACAATGTGTTTATTACATCTGTCTCTTTTTACATAATGACTTGTGCAGTTATTAAAGAAAAGGACAAGTTCATATTCATTTTTGATCCCCTGGTACCTCACACGATCCTGGTCAGACAGTAACTTTTTTTTTTTTAGATTTATTTATTTATTTGAAAGGCTGAGTTACAGAGAGGCAGAGAGAGAGAGAGAGAAAGAGAAAGGTCTTTGATCTGCTGGTTCACTCCTCAAATGGCTGCAACAGCTGGAGTGGGGCTGATCTGAAGCCAGGAGCAAGGGGCTTCTTCTGGGTCTCCCTTGTGGCTGAAGGTACCCAAGGACTTCGGCCATCTCCTACTGCTTTCCCAGGCCATAGCAGAGGGCTGGATTGGGAGTGGAGTAGATGGGACCCAAACTGGTGCCCATATGGGATTCCAGCACTGCAGGTGGCGGCTGTACCTGCTATGCCACAGTGCCTGCCCCAGATAGTAATAATGTTTGAAAAACAGATCTTTTGAGTGATATCATGTCACTGTTAATTAGAGGCTCTTTGAGAAAGCATATATTGGAATAGTCTGGAATAAAGAATTTAATCATACTTAAAATATTTTTATAAGATACTTTGTATATCACCCTTGTCTACAAATTATAGGACATTTCAAATTACATTGGATAAATTAAAAATATTATTTTTATATGAGAGAATTTTGCTTTGGAAACAAAGAAAATGTGATAAATATACAAAAAACTATTAGGAAAAAGTAAAGGAATATCTCTGTGGCTAAAGCTAAATGCCTGAGAAAAAAGCAATTCAGTTTCCCAATATTAATTATTGGGCCATATCCTGCTATTGATTTGTGCATGTAAAAATCAATGCTAAGATAAGGGCCTTCATAATTGACAGGAGTAATTTTGAGGTATGTACTCATTGACATTCACAGATCCAGGAAACAATGAAGGCATTATGGATGGGCAGACTTTTGATTCCTCTGAAGTTTTAATAACTACTTTTCAAACTTTTGAAAGAAGTGGGAAAGTGAGATGATTTTAAAAAACATATTATTTTATTTCTTTTTTCTCTCCAAGTTTACAAAAACATGAAAATTATGCCACCAGAATTTAACAGCTTATATTCATAATGTATGTTTTAATTTTGCAATATTCACTCATATGCATATCTGATTCTCAATTCAACTTGTGGGTAGAGGCCATTTAGGTTTCTTTTCTCAAGTTTTTGGGTAAAGATTTATTTATTTATTTGAGGGAGGAAGGGAGAGAGAGAGAGACTCTTCCATCCACTAGTTCATTCCTCAAGTGGCTGCAATGACCAGGCTGAGCCAGGCCAAATCCAGGAGCCAGGAACTTCTCCATGGGTTCAGGGGCCCAAGTACTTGGGCCATCTTCTGCTGCTTTCCTAGGTGCATTAGCAGGGAGCTGGCTCAGAAGTGGAGCAGCCAGGATTCAAACCTGTGCCTATGAGGGATACTGGCATTGCCGGAAGAAGATTAACCTATGCCACAGCACTGGCCCCATTTGTCATCTTTTACAAGAGATGGGGAATGAGAGTACAATCCAGGACTGTGACTCCTACTGTTGTCTATTTCTTACTAGACTATATTTTCTCCCAGTTGAGTGTTTGTACACTTGCTTACTGCTTAGAAAGACAGAAATGTGGAAAAATTTTCCATGGAAACTTAATAAGCTTGGATTTTCTGGTGAAAAAAAGTTTTACTTTTCTCCCCTGCTTGTTTCATTTGTGACTTCTCTTCTGGCTCATAAGGATCTTCTACTGATGTTCAGTGGGATATTTACACTAAGTAAACAGTATAACCAATGGAATAATTCCATTGATTTAGAACTATATTGTTGCCCACTTGGAATAATTACTTTAGTGAGGGCTGTGCACCCTGAAAATTCTTTTGGTAGCTCAGAATTCATCTGACTTTATGCTACCTTCTGTCAAAGCACTCAAGTAACATTTTGTGTTTGCAGTTTCTTCAAGAGATAAGGTAAACAGATCTTTTCAATTCATTTTCCCCTTCCCTCATCAATCCCTAGTCTTAAACACTTCTGTTATGTGAAGGAAATAATATACAACTCCCCATATTTATTTATTTAACATTAAGCACTGAAAAAATTTAAAAAACAACATATTACCATTTGTTAACCCTTACACATTTCCTTTTTCTTGAACAAAGATTTGGAAGCTGTATTAGGATAGAATGCTTAAGAACAAAGCTGAAATCTAGAAGTAATGTGAGAAGAGTTTGCGAGTGCCTCTTAGTCAAACATTAATATTTTTTTTTGGCAAGGAATAGAAACCCACTAAAACTGGCTCATACAGTAAGGAAGTGTATTGAAAGGACATAATAGGCATTATTGCAGCTAGCAAAGAGTTCATGAAACTTGTTGTTGTCCAGACCCATGAAGGAGCTGAAATAAGCACGATATGAATAGTCTATTTGCTCAAGTACTAGTGGGGCCACATCTTCTCTGCTTTTGTGCCCCTCATTTGCTTGAACCATTGTGCTCCTTCTTTCTATTTCTTGCCAATGCATAGCTTTCCCACTCCTCTTAACTTGTCTTCTGTACTTTTTTCCATTGCCATGGCAATTATTCTTCTTTGGCACAACAATTTCTCAAATTCAGAGTTAGCAGTTTTTCATCTGATTCTGGTTTATAGTCCAATGAGGTACAATCTCGCCCAGCACAGGGTAGATATTCAACCCCGGAGCTAGAGTTGCTCTTTGCAACTTCTTAGGATGAGGCAACTTCCCTCATAGGTGGGTATAGCAGGACAGGCTGTCATTTGGGAATTTTAGCACATGGGGATCAAAAAGATGGAAATCGAAATTGGAACCCTTTGAAATTGCAACCTTGTTCAGTACACTACAGTGAGGGTCATAAGTAGGGAACTCATAGTGGTTAAAGATTGTTTGGAAATTGTTATTATTGTATTTTACCTTTTAAGTAATGAGGATACATTGATCGGCTTTTGTTTAAGGAGTATTTTGTATAAGAACTATTCCAAGAGAGTTTTATGGGATAAATTATAGTCTGAGCAGGTATGACTTTGGAATCACAGAGGGAGAGGTCATTACAACATCAAAGATGATGTGTAAATAGTAAAGCTATTATGTAAAATGTGATTTATATTTCCTTATGGTGTAACTTTTCATGTATTGCCTTTTTACATCCATGTGACAGAGACTATCTTCCTTCCTCTTTACTCCTGTCGATTAGAGAGGAAGTCATATAGTTCTAAATGATTCTAAGTTGCTGGAGTCTTTGAAAGTTTAGGACATACTATCACGTTATTTTCCTCTATATTTACCTATATCCAAGAATGCCACATTTCCCTCAGTAAGTTGTAAATGTCTTGGGAGTTCTATATTTCTCCCATCATTGTGTCATTCCCACATTTGCATTTAGTACAGTGTATAAAACTTATCCTCAGAAAATTACAATCCTTTTTTTCTGTTATTGCTGTTTAGATAATGTTTTACTTCCACATGAAAAAATATTTAAAACTGGAAAAAAAAAAACTATGTTGTGACTAAGGGTATGTCACAGTTTGATAAAGACGGGAAGATAGCAAGAGATGAACCATATTCAAGGGTACTAAAAGAAGCTAAAGGTATGGCCACAGGCTCTCTTGCAGTGTGGATCTTGCAGCACCCATGGAGCATGTGAGAGACATTAAAGAAAATGTGTGGGAAAAGATTATTCTGGGTCAATGTAAGAAAAACCCGAATCTCTGGAACTGTAGACACCCAGCCACCCAGCTGAGGTCAGCAGAGGTAGGATCTATCTATCTATCTATTTATTTATTTATGGTTGTAGCTGAAAACATAAAAGAAGGAGCATTTGGGAAAATGAAGTTAAAGGAAGTTAATTCTAATATTCAAATAAAGAAAAACTGTTCAAGAGGTAGACATATACTCAATGATATTGGCTCTCAAAATAACTTATACTAGTAGAAAGTATTCAAATAGAGGCTAATTATCTGAGACCCCTGACATTGAGATTCATAGAAGATTGTACTAAACTCTAAAGACCTTCCCAAATCTGACATTCTATGATATTACATTTAAGTGATTGAAGTATCATGTGTCTTTAAAATGTAATCCATGAACATGATGATGTCTATATTCCCTTGGGAAAATTCACTAATCAGATTGAATAGCTACTTCTTTGATGAATTTTGTTTTTTTTTTTTTTCTCATAAAATCAAGAACAGACATAAAAATAACATTTTAAATCATGTTGTACCTAGAGAAAAATATCTTTGAGAAGGAAGAAATGACAGGCTTGTTAAGAGTAAGGAAGGCCTCTGAGAAGATTAGCAAGTATGAATCATGTGTTGCGATCAAAAGGGTCAGTTCAATAAGGGAAGCTTTAAAAAGGTCTATTGGTCCTAATCCCAAGAGACAGGTTATGAAATGACTGATGCCAATCAAATCTCAAGTTGAAGGCTTTGTGTGTGTGTGAGTGTGAGTGTGAGTGAGTGTGCCTGTGTATTTCAATGGTTGAAATGTCAAATCAAAACTAATGTCAGTCATCCTGGTATCAGTGTGGTGAAGATGGAGTTGACATGTAGCTGGATATTGGAGGAACTGAAAAGTTTCTTTAAATGTTGAGAATTAATCTTATAAAGCGTTGGTACACAGAGAGTATTTAAGGCATTGTTTAAGACATTGTTTTCGGAATGCTTGTCACTGGAAGTTCCCTATATTAATAATGGAAGAACAATCATACGTCCTAATATTGAATACCTTTTATTCAAACTTTAATTAGGGGGCTTCTCATTTCTAGTATATTTGAATCAAAAATTATTAACCCACATTTTATTTTCTCTCTCACATTTTTTTATTATTGACTATGATTAAACGTTTCTTCTCAGTTTCTGAGGCAGAGTTTTCATATCTTTATATATTTTCTCCTTCTAGTTACTCATTAGAACTTAACATTTCAAAGCAATGAAAATGTACCATTTTATTATAGTGTGGAAGTGTCACAGCATATCATAACGTGTTATATCATTTATTCTTAGCTATCTACCCCTGTTCTACTTTTTCCCCAGAGCTGTCCCAACCACTGTTGCCCACAGTTTCTTTTTCTCACTGAACTTCTACTAGAAGATAATTTGATACTTTTAAGAGGAATGAAAAATGGCATAACAATGGATTTTCTTCAATATTTGTGTTTTACCTGAATAAGATATGCCATGTTTTTGAGCCTATTACAATTCTTATGGTTCTCTGTATTTCCCTCTAATGTGATATTTTTGGAAAACACCATTCTAAATTTAAGCTTAATAATGATAAATTATAATTTAAATTTTGCAACAATGCTGTTGAACTTTAAATATGTACAGTCAAGGAAATGTCTGTCTGGAGGAAATATATCTTGCTCTGAGACCTGATCAATTAATGCCCTCTGCGTGAATGACAATAGCAAGCTTCCATTCCTTGTGGGAAAATTATCTAGGCTGTGAGTTATTCAGGTTTTCCCATTTTCCTCTTTTAGTTCTTTTTCTATTGGCAACAACAATAGTCACTTTGATGTTTTATACTCTTCAGGAGTTTCTGCTTAGCAGAAGATATGCAGTTTCTTGCACATGTATGTTGTTCAATTTTTGTGTGCTTGTCTCGATTGATTTTAATTGATAAAGTGATAGTATCCAAGTTGAGTGATGTTGCATTACATTCCGCATGTGAGGAGGAAAGGACTGGAAACCAAGTATGGATAAAATGAATGTTTCAGATTGTACCAGTACTGAAGTGGAATCATGAAATGGGTGGCATTAGTCTTCAGTGTTCATTACTTCTCCCTTTCCAGATCTCCAAGGTCGCCAAAGATCTGTGGTTTTTAGGTTTTGTCAGGGTCTCTTCTGATACTAAAGGTTAAACTAATAGATTAATTGAAAATGCTTTTTAATTGGTAAGTATAAAATTTATTATTTATTGTAACTTTGAGATTGGAAAGAGCTGCTATTAATTATGACAGGATAATAAACATAACCTGAGGGTGTCTGGCAAACCAGACCTGTGACCATCTAAAATACTATTGACATAATATGAAGCCTTTTAGATACATTTCACTGTGAACTTAATAAATAACCTCTAGCTTTGAGCACTTTTTTGATTGTAAATAAAAAAACAGCATGTAAAAACACATTGATTGGTAGAAGTTAATGTATCTCTAGTGAAAGAAGTTTTGATACTGTGGTACAGGATGAGGATGATATTTATAGGTAGATTATATTCCCAGTAACTGCTGACTTACACACTTTATAAGTGAGTCGAAACTTGGTTTATGTATAACCTTTAAGGAAATCAGGGTATGTGTGTGTCCATGGGAATACACAGTCAGAATAAGTTCGCAACTCATTTTTATTTCAGTTCATACGCATCAAGACAACCTCACAATTAGGACTAGGATCAAAGCTAAACCATATCCACTGGTAAATAATTCATAGCATACTTCCTTTCCTCATCCCCTTTGCTTAACCCAAACTGAGACCCATTTTGTGTTCCATTGCTCCTTAGAGAAATAATCACTCACCACCTCAGCCCTTTTCCCAATTTCTGTCTTTCTGACAATGTCCGCTGTTTCAAAATACCTCATTATCTCCACTCTCCCACTGAGCCTGCGATGTGATGGCATTTGCCTTGCCTGAGGAACGAAGAGACAGTTTTTCCTCTCAACAATCCTGCACATTGAGATCTGACCAAAGCATTCTCAAGCTGATTCCAAATGCATTTCCTGGAAGGGGGATAGCAGGCTTCTCATGCCCATTGTCATCGAGTGGGAGAATGTTCTGCCAGGTCTCCTGACAGATTTCTTAGTCAAAGGAAAAAGCTCTGAAGTGCTTAGAAAACAAAGATATTTCAGGTTGCTTGGCTGGGAGCTGATAAACAAAACCTGTGGTGAGAGATGCAAAACACACACTGACACACACACGTATGCTCACACACGGCTGGCTCTGGTCAGTTGAAGACAGATCTGACATACTTAGCAGTCAAACCACATTGCATTCTTTCTGACCTGTTGGCTACATATTCAGTTGATAGCTTCCTGCTACCTATCACAAAACAATAAAAATCTTTTAAGAAGACAGCCCAAATTGCTCTAATACCTTCTTTAAAGAGAACAAAAATGCAGAAAGTTAGCCTGTAGGGACTTCATTTTTCATAGATATGCAATTTATGGTGTTTAAATATAAGCTTTTGATTTTAGGTTGAAACGATCTTGTCAAAAATGTACATGAAAGACATTTACACCACGCTCTTTTTTACTTGGGGTTATAGCTGATTCTTCTCACATCTTTTATCCCTAGAACACTTGACTGACATCTGACTTTACTTCACTTTAGTAGGTGATTCGGGGGAGGCTGTTTTCTCTCCATTTTTTTTCTTTCTTTTCTTCCTTCCTTTCTTTTTTTTTGTCATAAATATAGGGGTCACATCTATATTCTGAGTGCATTTCCAAGTGCATCTAGATTTTTAGAGAAATTTACAGGGAGGAGAGAAAGAACTTCATGAAGTGAGGTGGCAAAAAACTGAGTAGACACTAGTGTATTGGTCCTAAGCCATCCATTGAAGAGTAAGAATGATGTCTTGTAGGTATTGTGTGATGATATCTCAGGAGAAGGATGAGAGGACATTGAAAATAGCAGGTACAATAACACAGACAATTATCATTATTTTAAAATTTTACTTGTTTATTTATTTGAAAAGCAGAGAGGCAGACTGATTTTCCATCTTCTGGTTCACTCCTCAAATGTCTGCCACAGTTGACAGCAGGCCAGATGGAAGCCAGGAGCCAGAACTCAGCCTCTTCTGTGACTGCCAGGGATCCAAGTTCTTGAGCCATTACTTCCTGTCTCGCAGGATGCTCATTAGCAGGAAGCAGAGTTAGAGCTTGAACTCAGGAGTTCTGATGCAAGATGTGGGCATTCCAGTGGTTTCTTAACCACTACACCAAATGCCTGTCCAGAACACAAACTATTTTTTGACTCAGGCCTTTTGAAAAAGGTCTCAAGGCCAAAACAAAGGGATTTTAACTAATTATGAAATGTGTTAAATAGACTGGGCATTGGATATATGGTAAGGCTGAACAATCTCTGGTAGGTTGTTTTGAAGGCTACATGGGAGGATCCATTCCAATATCTTGCTTACCCTGCATGAAAGCTAATAGGGGCCACCACCGTGGCTCAATAGGCTAATCCTCTGCCTGCGGCGCTGGCACACCAGGTTCTAGTCCTGGTCAGGGCGCTGGATTCTGTCCCGGTTGCTCCTCTTCCAGGCCAGCTCTCTGCTGTGGCCCGGGAAGGCAGTGGAGGATGGCCCAAGTGTTTGGGCCCTGCACCCACATGGGAGACCAGGGGAAGCACCTGGCTCCTGGCTTTGGATCAGCGCAGTGCACCAGCCGCAGCAGCCATTGGAGGGTGAACCAATGGTAAAGGAAGACCTTTCTCTATATCTCTCTCTCACTGTCCACTTTGCCTGTCAAAAAAAAAAAAAAAAAAAAAGAAAAATAAAGCTAATAGGTACATAGTTCTACAGAAAAAAAAGGGATTTTAGAATTTATATGTAGATTCTTTCATCCACATAGGCAACATTGGCATCAGATAAATAGTGAGGATATGATCTTGAATTGGAGTGAATGATTTGGAAGGAACCATGCTATTATGTATTTTATGTGTAGTTTCAAGGTATCCAGTATTAGCAGGATCACCAAACACATTTCCATACTAGATAGATTATGTGACACAAACTACATAGATCACAGACTTGGGAAAGAGAATGAATAGACAACCTTCATGATTAGGCTAAAAGGTCAACATTTTGTTTTCTCTTTTGTTACTTGCCCACCTCACTACCTGGGCTATTGGACTGGCTTTGGGTATATTTTTTCTCCATTTAGTGCATTTTGCTTAGGCAAGGATTCCTTGATTTTTTTTTGTCTTGGATCAAAACTTTACCTCTCTTTTGTTCTTCTGATAACAAAAGCTCCTCTGAAAATTTATTCTGAGCCTAGGCATACAAAGGATAATACTTTGTAATACTTTATAGATTATGACACTTATAGAATTTGTTTGATTTGGGACATTTAAGATCGTGTCCTTACAGCAGTTAATTTTATGATATATTTTTAACACTTATGACACATGAAGTAGTTGAGGAGGACATTTGCTTTTTTTTTTCCTTACCAGGAAGTGAGTATTAATAGCAAGAATAGGTTTCTAGAGTCATCAGTTGGGCAGATTCAGCAAAAATGGTATTTGTTTTCTTTTCTGGGGGATAAAACTTGAAGAGTAGGGTGTTGCCATTTCTTTGGATGTTTGAACTGATTTCCCCTTGGTAGTTAAGAAATCACTCTGGCATAGCTGTTTGCTATGGTATTTTTCACACTTTATCTAGCATCCTCTGTCTCTGTTGCCTGAGAACTGTATTTATATTTACACTGCCAAGCGTGAATATGCTGCTGTCCTTTGGGGAAAAGAGATTCATCAAATAATCCTTTTGCTTGAGTATTATTAAGTGGACCATGGCACTTCCTTTGCTTGTTTTTGCTTGGAGCCCTTGGGACATGTGAAGTAGCCTTGTCCACTTCAATGGTCTTCAGCAGGGTGAGCCAGATTTAAAGAAACATAAATTTAGTTGAGAGCGAAGGTAACATGGCATAGCTGAATAATGGGCTTTAATAGGCAAACCAAATAGTTAAATGCAAGATGCTCCCTGCATGCTAAAACTTAAGGAATGCATATTCAATGCAATGCATTATTAAATACAGCATTGAGCATATGGGTACCCACAATTAATGTATATAAATAGCTGATAAAATTGCTCAGTATTAGAAAGCTAGCGGCAAAAATGACCTCATATGTCAAGCAGACAAGTAGGCAGCTACCATTTTCTTTGTACACCTTACAGATGATAAATTAGTTTTATGGTCTGCATGGGGCTCTTATCACACTACAGCACCAAGTGCATGATAAAGAAAAAAAATGCCTTGGCTCAAAAATCGAACTAGAATTTGGAGTCCCAGCGGAGCTCATTTTTTAAATGTAAAGAATTTTAGCCTGCTTCCTTTGGGGAAGATTTATTGAGGCCAAGAGAAATGTAGATCTTGGTTATGTGTTTTGATTAAAACTTGATTTTTGTTTTTATTGACACCAAGTAGAATGTGAATCCGTCATAACTGGCTGCCTATTGATTGAGAGCAGTTTGGTCCAACGGGCGCAAGACAGGAAAAAGAAAGGTCCTGGCTTTTATTTCCAGCTCTACTACTAGCAGGCAATGGTGACCTTGGGTAAAACTTTGTAACTCTGCTAGGTTTGCTTGCTTTATTTAATTCCTCACAGGGATGGTGAATATACGCTCTCTGTTTCACCCCATGTCCTTAGGAATCAGGGGAGCAGCAACCCCATACAGAAAGAACAGAAATGGGCTAATTTGTCTTAGCATTTATAGGGTAAGCACTGCTGAAATAAATAGTGCTATTGTGCCATGTGTATGGAGGGGACTCTTGTGTGGGAAGCCATCGATATTTATCTAAACATCTTCCATGACATGAAAAATTAAAGATGCCAAGCTCTGTTGCATGGATTGTGTGTGGTTTCTCAACCTTTGTAAACTTTACCTCTCTTTGGTAAACAGAAAAAAATTCATGTACTCCTTTTCTCACAATTTGAAATTCAAAATAAGTTAAATGTTATGACTAAACTCAATGACCATAATGGGACTCAGGCTGGCTTTGCTTTCAAAAAGCACAAGACCCCATCCCTTAGTTTCCTGGAGTCACTGTTTGTTGGCCAATGTTCTTAGCATTATTTTCACGTAAAATCACATCAGTGATCTGTTGTTTCATATGGGAGGCAAGCAGCAGAGTGAATTTGTGACGGGATGTGTTCCTATGCCTCTGGAGTGTGGCTGAAAGTTCAGAGGTGATTTCCTGCCTTGTGTTAGGATGAGAATTATTGAGAGTGCTGCAGTGAGAAAGGGTCGGTAAGAGGAACAAAGGGGTGGCTTGAAGAAGTGAACAAATCTTTTGCTTTTCTCTCTTTTATCTCTCTCCACTTGTGTGTTTTAAAAACTATTTGTTTATTTAACTTATTTGAACGTGGGGAAGGGGACGGAGAGAGATAGAGAGGATCAGAGAGAGACAAAAAAGTATCTTCTATCCACTTGTTCACTCCCCAGATGCATTGTAACAGCCGAGACTGAGCCAGACCTAACCTGGGAGCAAGGAACACAATCCGGGTCTCTTAAATGGGTAGCAGGGACCCAAGTTTTTGAGCCATCACCTACTGTTTCCTAGAGTGTACAGCAGCAGGAAGCTGCAATGGAGAATGGAGCTGGGACTCAAATCCAGGTACTCTGATATAAGATGTGGGTGACCCAAGCAGTGTCTGAATTGCTAAACCAAATGCCCAACCTTATGACATTTTAGTTGCTCAAGGTTCCTGAGTTAATGGCATTTTCTGTTCAAGATTGTTTATAAAAACTCGATTAATTTCTACCTATAAGTGGGAAAGGGGAGGGTTGTGGGTGGGAGGGATGGTATGGGGGGGAAGCCATTGTAATCCATAAATCGTACTTTGGAAATTTATATTCATTAAATAGAAGTTAAAAAAAATTTCTACCTATAATCAAGAACAGTGTTTGTCTGTTTGAGCTTCTCACATGGTGATGAGGCACGGTATGTTGGGGTCATCTCTAAGCAAGTAGCCTGATCCTTACTGGAGTGAGTTGCACTCTAGGAAGCACAAAGCGCCAGTCAGAGGAAAAGCCTTTTAGCTCCCTTTCTACTAAAGTTTTATCTTTGTAGTCTCAGCAAAACTTTATAATGCTATTTGGTCACTAGGATTTCTGGTTTAACTTCGTATCTTCCTCATGGGTTTTGGTTTGGTCCCCTTTTATACTATAGGAATAGTATGCATGAGAGGTGGTTATCTTGCTAAACTCTGAATAAAGCTAGCGTTTCTTCTTGGTCCTTACCATTGCCAGGATTTCATAAATGTTCTAATATTTCATTCATGCAAACCTTCATTTGGCACATATTTATCGGATAATCTCTCTGTGCCAATGGCCTGTGACACAACACCCTTCATTAACCAGTCTTTCACCTTGACAACTCCAGCTTCACTCCTCATTAGGACCACCATTTCCCCAAGTCCATCAGTCCAGCTCTACTAAACTATCAGCCAGTCTTGAATACATTGCATACTTTCTGAGACATAGTACATGAGGTTTCTCTGCCAAAATAATTTTGTCCCTCCTCCCCTCTCGACTCACATTAGTCATTCTTTAAGTATCACATCAGTGGACACTCTCTCTAAGAAACCTTACCTGGGTAACTCAGACTGGATTGGATACTCTGCCATTATAGTTGGTTCTTGTTAAGCTTTACTACTTAAGCTGTTTAATTGTGCTCAGGGCTACAAGTTTCATGTAAGCAGAGACCATCCTCAACTTTATATCCACAGCATCTATGGAGACTGTGGCACATAGAGAACTATTAATAAATACTTTTAAATACATGAATAAAACTATAATGATCTCTGTCTCATCAAATGAACAGGGTCTGAGGCTGGAGTTTTAAAATTTCCAGAGGGAAGTATTTTATTTGTTTGTTTTTAAATGATTTATTCATTTATTTGAAAGGCAGACTTATAGTGGGGTGGTGTTGGGGGGAGAGAGATTGAGAGAGAGGGATATCTATCTCTATATCTATATCTATATCTATATCTATATCTATATCTATATCTATCTATAGAGAGAGAGAAGAGAGAGAATGAATATACTCTTTTTTTGCTGGTTCATTAGCCAAATGGCCACAACAGCCAGGCCTGGGCCAGGCTGAAGTCAGGAGCCAGGAGCTTCATCTGGGTGTTCCACATGGGTGCAGGGGCCCAAACCCTTGGGCCATCCTCTTCTGCTCTCCTAGGTGCAGTAGCAGGGACAGGGAGCTGGATCAAAAGTGGAGCAGCTGGGACACGAATTTATGCCTGTATGAGATGCTGGTGTTGTAGGTGGTGGGTTAACCCACTGTGCCATAGTGTCAGCCCCCTAAAGGTGGGTTTTATTTCTGCCTGGCTATTGTAGCTTAGAAGTTGCAAGATGTGCTGGATGAACATTGCTGCACAGTAAGTTAAGCTGCAACTTGTGACACCCTTATCCCATTTTGGAGTGCCATTGGTGTATTGGCTACTCTATTCTTCTGGTCTGTCTTCTTGCTAATGTGCCTGGGAAGGAGAAGATGATAGCCTAAATAACTGGGTTCCTGCTACCTGTGTGGGACACCAGGGTGGAGTTTCTGGCTCCTAGCTTTGGCATGACTCAGCCTGCTCTGTTGCAGGCATTTGGAGAGTGAGCTAGTGAATACAAGATTTTCCCTCTCTCTCACCCCCCCTTTCTCTACCCCTCTTTCTCTATTACTCTGCCTTTCAAAACAATTAATGAATCTTTTTTTGAGAAAAAAGAAAAAGAAGTACCTGAAACTATTGTTTGAGATGACAGAGACTCAGAGTGCCAAGGATCATGGAGAGGCTTTTAATTTACTATTGAAAATTCTGTTGTTATTTGTAGGGCTCTATCTATAATTAGTCCCAATGTATATTTGTTACATACAGTTTCATGCCAATAGCATTTGCTATATAAATGATATTCAGCTCTGATTAGTCAATGCCTACACTGTGATATCCCTGGAAATAAGGAAAAAAGAAACAACTGTCTAGCCACTCTTTCCTTTGAACTATTAGATGTGGGTCATTCTCTACAACACCATATAGGAGCTCTTATCTGTATTGTTTACCTAATTACTCATGTAGCTCCACATGGCAGTTGCCATTCTGCTTGGCTGGAGGTAAATTTATTGTCACTTAGAGAAAACTAATCTGGATAGGTAACGACAAGGATGAATAAAGTCATTTTACAGATTTGCAGTTGTGGTCTTTATAAATAAAGTAAGAATCTTCCCACAGGGCTGCTAACCTTGCCAACTAGTTGGCATTCTTCAGAGCAGCAGACACCCATCACTGTTCTGAACAAAGAATAAAAACAGCAGATTTTATAAACAAATGCTCTGTTTTTTTGATAAGTTTTACTTGGGTTTATTAGCAGTCTAGGAGCTGATTTGGAGTAGAAATGGAGTGGTACAAATGGGGTTCAGAGAAGCTGCTGATAGTAGCATGGTGTAGGACAATCATCAGAAATTTGCACGGAGGTTTACCTTCTGGCTCTGTCCTCTACTTTCTTAGCAAATACATGTATTCTTACAAAGGCAAAAATATTTTGTCCTTGTTTTCTGGTAAAGTCACTTCAGGAAGTGCCAGTGACAAAAGGGCTAGGGATTGGTTTCTTTTCACAGAGATTCTAAATGAGTACATAGACACACATGAAAAGTAGGATTTATGCCTCTGAATATGGCTTGCAAGGAGGGAGTAAACCTCCTGAATTTAGCAATCAAATTTGTTAAGGCTTCTCTAAAGCCTAAACTTCCAATTAACAAGCAAATCATCATCAGACAGCCAGTGAATGGCAAATTCATTCCATTCAACATCTTTTCAAAAGTGGATTTTGTGCACTTATCTCCATGAAAACCCAGCAGGAAGATTTTCCCTGGGAGTGCTCCTACATCTGCCTGTGTTTAATGACGGTAATGGCAAGCAATATTCTACAATTACTTTGGCGATCTCATTTCAAGCATGCAAATCATATTATTGAAGAGCCCAGCAAAAGCCATTTGTTCTTTGGAACCACAAGATAAGTTTTGTGGGGTGAGCAAATGCTGCTTGGAGAAGGCCAGACCCTCTGCTTAATAATCTTGACTGTACAGTGGTAAAATTTGCCTACCAAGGTCAGATGTAACACCCTAAGACAGACATCAAAGGAGAAATGGGACAAAAGTTTATTCCTAAAGTGAAGGGACCCTTGTTTTGATTTTATTTTTGAAATATTGTTTTTGTGACTTATTTATTAATTAAAAGAATATTGTTTAAAGAAAGGTAAAGAGAAAAAACAATATATACTGCTGGTAAAGTTCGTGAAGTTGAAATCAAGGCCCTGCTCAAGAGTGACAATGTAGGTACCACAATGGTCTTTATGATAGTATGTGTTCAGCACTTTCATCTTACCCATCTAAGTTGTAGTATAGATAGGAAGTGCAGTCATATTATGCATGCATTTAGAGGTAGTGAAAATGATGTAATTTCATAGTTTTATATATAGATCTTTCTACTTGCCCTTCTACCCACCCCAAGATATTCACTTACTTTCTGGATGTAGAGGACATCATGATTCTCTGATTTTCCTTAAAGAATAAAATATTATTACCCCAGCTGTTGAGAATACTACTGGAAGACACTTTCTTTGGAGATTACCTCAACTTTCCCTTTCTGGGGTGTCTTGCATCAGTGACTCTCCAATGAGGCATATAAAGGCAGGCTGCCTCACATCAACTCATTCCAACCTCTGAAAGGACATCCATTTTCAAAAATCCGTGAAGGATGTGCTGAGGCTTGTGTTGAGGCTTCAAGGCTCAACTCTTTCACTGCCCAAACCTGCTTCCTTCCTGTCTCTTTCACAAGTACTGCTCTCAAGATCACTCCCTAGCAACGCTTAGCCACATTAATGTTTATTTACAGTCAACCAAACCTAATACCATGTGTAAATCTACCATTCCACCCTAAGCACCCTACTCTTTTAGTGTAAAACATAAAATAACAATACTTGGAGATGATTTTAAGCTTTTTATAGTTTTCTGTGAATGAGCTTCAGTTTTTGTTCTTTGAGAAATTTCTCAGATTCAGAGAGTAGGAACAATATCCATGGACTGTAGAGAAGAACTTGTGTGCATTGAGACAAAGGCAAAGAACCAGACATCCAGGAACACCAGAGATAATCTTTAACTGCCTTGCATTTTCCCCCAGGAATTTCACTTTACCTTTTTTTATATGACAAGCTCCTTTAAGAATGGGGCAAGAAAGTTTTCCACTTTTTTTAAAAAAGATTTGATTTATTTATTTGAAAGGTAGAGTTATAGATGGAGAGGGAGGGGCAGAGAGAAAGGTTTTCCATCTACTGATTAATTCCCCAAATGGCGCAAGAGCTACAGTTGGGCCCATCCAAAGCCAAGAGCTTCTATTGGGTCTTCTACATGGGTGCAGGGGCCAAAGCACTTGGGGCATCTTCCACTGCTTTCCCAGGCCATAGCAGAGAGCTAGATCAGAAGAGGAGCAGCTGGGACATGAACTGGAGCCTATATTGGATACAAGTACTACAGATGGAGGCTTAGCCTACCTATGCCACAGCTCCGGCCCCTTGGAGTTTCCCATTTTAAAAAGCCTTTAAGAGGTCACAGATATATGAAATTTCACAGATACTAAGGAAGGTCCATGTAGAGCAATGAGTCCTAGAGTTTGGAGCTTGCATATAGTCACAGATATTCAGAAGCAGAAGTTTTCAGATTGCCATGTTATTACTGTATGGTTTATACGATGTGAGCTGTTTCTGCATGGTCTTTCTGTTCTCCTGTCTTCAACTGATCTCTTCTTTATAACAGCTACTTTCTTCATTTGCTTTTCTTTCTAATTTAAGCTTTATCATAACTCCAAATGGTCCCAGCAATTATTTGCAATTGCCCTCAAATTCATATAAAATTTTAAATTCCAAAGTCACGAGTTAACGGCACTTAATCCAGTTATGATGTTTAGAGGTGGATACTTTCATAAAGGTTAGAATCCTTGTGGCTTTATAAAGAGTAATAGAGGCATAGACATTCTTCCCTGCTTTCTGTCTCTTGCCATGTGGTACTCTATGCTACCTCTGGAATCTGCCAGCAAGCACAGAATCACCAGAGATTGAACGAATGAACACACCTGATAATGGACTGTGAACTTCCAAAATCATGAATAAAAATAACTTTTTTTAATAAAGTTAGATGGGATCAGATATTTTGTTATAATAATGAAAAGCTAATGCAGCTTCTATCTTATTTTATAGATCCTCTATAGGCAAATGTTCTGTTTAGTGTTCCTTGTTTACAGCCTGATTCTCTCTCCCACAGCTTCTGAGAAGGAGACTGTCAACCTCAACTCAGAGATTCTTGCATTGGCTGTTGGGAAGCTCCTTAACTGGCTCCTATATGGTCTGGTTCCCACCCCAGTGCAGCCAGTTGTCAAGGAATTGAGGAGCAGTGACAAATTATTTAATAGGTGATGTGTCAGCTTTAGGCTGTTTAACTCATGGGGTTGAGGATGAATTTCTCCTTAAGTGGGACTATATGTAGAGCAGGTATCACTGAGCACACCATCATTGACCTTACTCTTAGAGATTTTCAGCCCCAGGAAATGTTTCCTACATGGACATGTAAGATTTATTTATTTAAAAAACTTATTTATTTATTTGAAAGGCAGAGTTACAAACAGAGAGGGAAATAGAGAGAGAGATATTTTCCATCCACTGGTTCACTCCTCAAATGGCAGCTGCAGCTGGGGCTGTGCCAGGCTGAAGCCAAGAACAAGGAGCTTCTTCTGGGTCTCCCAAGGACTTGGGCCATCTTATGCTGTTTTCCCAGGCACATTATCAGGGAGCTAGATCAGATATGGAGCAACCAGCACTCGAACTGGTGCTCATATGGGATACCGGCACTATAGTTGGCATTATTAAGCTTTACTATTATGATGGGAAGGTTTGGTTTAGGTTACTCTAATTTGGTTTTTAAAAATTTATTTTAGGAGCCAGTGCTGTGGTACAGTAGGTTAATCCTCTGCCTGCAGTGCCAGCGTCCCATATGGGTGCTGGTTCTAGTTCTGGCTGCTCCTCTTCTGATCCTGCTCTCTGCTATGGCCAGGGAAAACAGCAAAATATGGCCCAAGCACATGGGCCCCTGCACCTGTGTGGGAGACCTGGAGAAGCTCCTGGCTCCTGGCTTTGGATCTGCCCTGCTCTGGTCATTGTGGCCATTCGGGGAGTAAACCAGTGTATGGAAGACCCCCCTCTTTGTCTCTCCCTCTCACTGTCTGTAACTCTATCTCTCAAATAAACAAAGTATTTAAAATTTTATTTTATTTTAAAGACACAAAGTGTGTGTGTGTGTGTGTGAGAGAAAGAGAGAGAGCGAGAGCGAGAGAGATACCTTCTGTTCACTGATTTACTCCCAAAATGCATGCAACAAACATGATTGGGTCAAGTTGAAGATAGGAACCAGGAATACCATCTGGATCTTGAAGTGGGTGGTAGGGATCAAGTACTTGAATCATCTGCTGTCTCCCATTGTGTGCAATAGCAGGAAGTTGTATCAGAGACAGAGGTGGTACTTGATTCCAGACACTCCAATATGGGATGTGGGTGTATCTTAACTTGTACAACATCTGTCTTCACCCTATTTTGGCTCAAGCATTTCAACAAATTAATTTATTGAGAATCCAACTATACTGAAGGCAGCATTGCTGCAAAAACCTTTAGTATGGCCATTGTTCCCAAAGATCCTAAATTTTGTTGAAAAATGTGATATACATGCCTGTAAAAATTTTATCAAAATATAGTAACATTTATAAATGATAAAATTAATTTAACAAACACATTGTTTAAGGTTTTCTGAAGAAAGAGCAAAGACAACCAGGTAACTTTTCTTAACTGGCTTGCTGTTGTATGGGGAAGGTGTGAATCTTCAGGCAAAGATGATCAGGGAAGATGTTATACAAATGTAGGAAGTGGATAATAATGGAGAGGTATAATTTTTTGTTTTTATTTTATTTTTAAAAATTGTATTTAAATTATACAAGTTTCATGTATTTCATACATACAGATTTAGGAACAGAGAGAGAAAATTTCAATAAATGATGTAGACTATGGAAGAATATATCAAACCTGAGAAACTTCAACTTAAACTACAGTGGTTGGAACTCAGCTTACTTTTATAGTCTTAATAAGAAAGGTAGAAAGAAATAATAACAGGAGATATCAAAGAGGAAAATGAAGTTCTATGTGCAAATGTATTGTTAGTGCTCCCGCACTGTTAAGGAAACCTTTTGTAATAGGTACTTTTCATCCAGTTTTACCCAATTTGGAAAAAAATCTTGGCTACAGGCATAAGCAAGCATTCATTGTTTCACATAAAATGATACCCCTTGGGAAGTTTCTTTAACTGGGACTTCCTAAGAACACACATAAGTTAGAGAATAATGGAATAATAAAATATACAGCAATGTTCATGCATGTTTTTAATGCACCATTCATTTAAGTTAAATGGAGAGAATATCATGATTTATTCACAAATACAATGTGGTTTTGTATATTATTTTCTAGTTATATCTCCAGGAAGGAATTGATGAGACATTTTAGCCTATTACAAGTAAGGTATATTTTTCTGTTTTGATATGAAATTAATTTTTCAGTGTTCAATTCTGGAAATCTTTTTATGTGCCCTTGTTTCATGACAGTTATAATGGGTATAATTTTCTTATATTAGGGCATTTGTCCAATAGGCAGGAAATATCAATTGCAACATAGATAAAAGTGGCCAATGTTGTCTTCAGACAAAGCAGGCTCAAGGAGTCATGGCTCCTTCATGATACATTCTACAAGTGCTTGGGATAAGGTTGTATATCTTTTTGATTGTGAGGTTCTTTGATTCACTGTTGATCCTCTGTTCTGAGTGCTCTGAGTTCTCCAGAAAGTTGCTCGTCGCCTTGTCCATGTGTGCAAATGACAACGAGAGAGTTTCATGTTTTGCTTTTTTGTAAAAAGATTAATTCCCAAAATTGAGGTCTGAGCTGCTACAGACTTCAAGTGTGGATAGCATTCTACTTCCCACGAACTCTACTAGAAACTTTTGGTTGTGTCAGGTCAGAACCATTTGTTTTCAATTCTGTTATATATAAAAGTCTCATGTTATAAATGAGAAAATAACAATTGCAGAGAGGTAATCACATACAGATTTAAATTCAGGCTCAAGAGTGCATGCTTTCTGATGGGCAAAGGATGCCTTAGAAGTGATAATAGCCGGCGCCGCGGCTCACTAGGCTAATCTTCCACCTTGCAGCGCCGGCACACCAGGTTCTAGCCCCGGTTGGGGCGCCGGATTCTGTCCCGGTTGCCCCTCTTCCAGGCCAGCTCTCTGCTGTGGCCCAGGAGTGCAGTGGAGGATGGCCCAGGTGCTTGGGCCCTGCACCCCATGGGAGACCAGGAGAAGCACCTGGCTCCTGCCTTTGGATCAGCACGGTGTGCCGGCCGTGGCAGCCATTGGAGGGTGAACCAACGGCAAAAGGAAGACCTTTCTCTCTGAATCTCTCTCTCACTGTCTAACTCTGCCTGTCAAAAAAGAAAAAAGAAGTGATAATAGATGACATACTTGATTCTTCCTTGTGAATAGCAGAACAGCCCAATAATTTGTGTAGAAGCTTTACTTTTAGGAGACAAGGCTGTTGGTGCTACTATAAGGTAGTGCATCAGCATAAAAAGCTTGCTGACAGTCTGGTACCCACAGCTGTCCCCAGATACATTAGAATTGCTTACAGCATCTGTCTTCTTGGCCTTTGAGCACCTGAGTTACATTCTGAGTGCTCATAAGAGAGTGATAGAGCAAGTCTTTCAGTCTTCATCCGTAAATGAACTACCACCATTTCTAAAGATGCAGAAGTCAGGCATTGATTCCTGTCTCATGAAAGCAACTTCAAACAATCCACTGTCCTTTTCTACCTTACTTTATTGCACATTCTTCTGTGAATTCTGACAGCAGTTCTCCAAAATCTTGAAGATTGGGAATTAAAGAATTTGGTTCTAGAGGAAGGTAACTTGAAGGTATAAGAGTAAGTATTCTTGTTTCACTTTTCCTTTCTTCTCAAGACTTAGAGCCAGAAGCAGTCACCTTCATTAGAAGCTACAAGCTAGCTGAGGGGACAAGAGTATCCACAATGTCTAAGGACTCTGCTCTTGGAGCCACTTCTTTCTGTCAGTAGAAACCAATACATCTTTGGAGTCAAAACAATACAGACAGAGAATGTAACAGGCTTATTGTGATAGGCACTTTGTCCTTTAACTCAGACATGGGCTAATCAGGCCATAGATCAAATAAACCAGAGGTAGCTGGATGAGTGACCAACTCCTGAGCAATAATCCAACAAGGACTCATTGACCAGCATTAAATAGCTTGAAAATGGATATCCTGACAGTGACTTACAGCTTCTTCTCACTGATTGGCTTTGGTAATAATCAGATTTGGGGAACATCATCTCCTCCATCTCTAATTCTTAACTTCGTCTTTTGGACATTGACTTTTAAATGGTTATTCTATGTCTTGGCACATCACACACATATTAATTGTCCTTTTCTCTTTTGTTTGTAAGGGTTGGCCAGAAATTGATGTAGTTTTTAGACTCCCCTAGACTGGCAACGATAATACCTTATCTTAAGGTGTAAAGGATATAAAAATAAAGAGGATGCAGAGTAGGAAGTCAAGAGGGAAACAATTTCACTATGCCAGAGAAGAGAATTTGAACAAGTTGCCAAACCAGGAATGTAGACATAAATACCGACAGTCAGCTCATAAGGTTTAAGAGTCAAGCAAACAGAGCAAATTCAGGCAACATCCAGTAAATGGATTTCTGTTTATTGCTGGCCTTTGTCTGATTACTGTACAGAGAAAGGATAAGGTATTTAGGCAATTTTAAATGACTAATAAAAAGAGAGACATCTCTCCAAAATATCTCCTCTTTTCTCATTTTACTATATTTGGTAATATTCATTTGGTGTTTAGTATTGACTATATTGTTTATAGCTAGTCACCTCTCATGTGTACCTATTTTGGTTCCTTATTCCTGTAAATTCTTGGAGGGCAGGCGTGTTATCTAAATGCTTGTATTACATGCAACTCATGTAGATTGTTGAATATATTTCATGGTGTCTACTTGAGATGGATTGCCCAAGACAGGTCATTAGGATTCACTACTGTGGACTGTCTCTTGCTGCCTTGAACAGATGGTAGTGATTTTTCTAACTTCGTGTGGACATAGTATGGGAACACGAACTATTCTAGGCATGGCTATGAGATGATCCAGTGGAACCTGGGCTGTACATTATGGTCAACTCAGATTATGTTGGTCCATTTTCTAAAGGGAATTGTATCTATTATTTAGGTAGTGCTGAGGCTTACTAATAAGAGGCTCTGTTGACCCATTACAATATGGTTTAATATCTTGAAACATAAGCTTATTTAATTAATAAGAAGTTTTTGAGAATGCAATATCTATTGGGCAATTTTTTCAATGAAATCAAAAATCGTAAAGTGAGTAACTCAAGCTGATAAGTTTGTTGTTTAAGGTAAGTTTTCCAATTTATCTATTATTATGCTTTATCTCCATGAAGTTTTTGAAATCCTTGCTAAACACTTCAGGCAAATATAGTATCTCTTTTATCTGATTTCATGTAATACATATTACTTAAATCTCTAATTTTTGCATTTGATTATATGTGATTGCATCTGCAGTACGTTTTTATCTTATACATTATGGTAGATGGCAAGAACTACCCCCTGTGCATCATATATACCCAGAGTCATCTAGCACAGAAATTGAATACAATAAGTGTTTAGTGGATTGTTTTTATTAAAATAAATAGTAAACTTTGGGTAGGTTGTGTGAGCCTTTACGTCTGCTTTGAAGCCTGCACTGAATTAATTGCTTCCTCTCATTTGATTGCAAGCTCCTCAAGGGCTCTCCATCTGCTCAGAATATAATTTTCCTTAATTCCAAAGCACTATTATCCAAGCATTTTTCATTTAATAAATATTCATTGCCAATGATGACCATGTTATTTAATATTAGGGACTTTGTGGAGACAGCACAATGAATGTAGTAAACAAATAAACAATAAACAATTTCCTCCAAAAGGGTGTTTGAGCCCATTGCCTTTTTTTTTATTTTTTATTTTTTTGACAGGCAGAGTGGACAGTGAGAGAGAGAGACAGAGAGAAAGGTCTTCCTTTGCCATTGGTTCACCCTCCACTGGCCGCCGCGGCCAGTGTGCTGCGGCCGGCACACCATGCTGATCCGAAGGCAGGAGCCAGGTGCTTCTCCTGGTCTCCCATGGGGTGCAGGGCCCAAGCACTTGGGCCATCCTCCACTGCCTTCCCGGGCCACAGCAGAGAGCTGGCCTGGAAGGGGGGCAACCGACCAGGACTAGAACCCGGTGTGCCGGTGCCGCAAGGTGGAGAATTAGCCTAGTGAGCCGCGGCACCGGCGAGCCCATTGCCTTTTAACAGAAAGCTGAGAAAATGGGAGCTGCAACTCAGGAAATGGAAATGGGCTGAGAGGCCTCTTGCCAGTTGGTTGTCAATTTACAAGTACCAACTCTTTACTTTCTGGCTACCACCATTCTAATCTTTGCTTTTATGAGTTTGACTATTTTTTTAGAGTTTGGAGAAAAGAGAAGATGTTGGTCAAGGGTACAAACTTTGTTATAAGATGAACAAGTTCTGAAGATATAAATTACAGCATGAGTGGTGATGGATGTGTTAATTTGATTGCAATCACTTCACAATGTACATGCATATCAAATCACCACATTATATACTTTGAATGCATTCAGTCTTTTTCAATTAAATATTTTTTAAAAGCTAAATGTAAATAAGGTAGAGTTAAATGTAATGAGAGATATTTTATAGGAGATCATTTCCCTTTATTCTGAGTGGTACCTATCCTGTATCAATGGATTTTCTATTTTTAAGTAATGAAATTCATTTATTCTAATGCCCAAATACATTTTTTGGAGCAGAATTAAAAAGTTTTTAAAAAATTCCAAATGGCTATACCTTCTAATTGCTGCTTCATGGTCGTGAAATGATGTATTTTGTGTAACTAGAAGCTAGGTAGGTGTAGGGGTGGAGTGTGCACAGCCATCATTTAAAGTCAATTTCCTAAACATCATCACCAAATTGATGATTATTTCTTTGAATCCCATTTGTATTTCTATGAAACTTGAAAATATAATATAGGAATGTATACTGTGGATTTTTGCTTAGTGACAGAGGTTCTTCTTATATTATACACATGAAAACCTTCAGGAATGAGTCATTATGTTCTGTTTTTTCTTCTTAGCTAGGATGAAGTTTGTGTTCAATAAATGTTAATACCTTACTGACTGCCTTGGCCATTAGTGCCTGATTTCACCAGAAATTGCTGGTCCATGAAAGAGTTCATACAGAGTAAAGCATTAATAAATTTAGAACTCTTCTGTCCTTTAATTTCTACTTAGTTCTACCATGCAGTTGTAGACTCCTGACTAGCTGTCTCTATCTAAAATATTTTGAAGCAGACTTTAAGGCGAACTGATTATTCTTGAAATCTAAGCTTTTCTGTGTCTCTTAAAGGTGGTTCACTAAGGTCAGTGCTAGGGCATCAGGGGATAACTCTTCCTAAATATCACATTGTGTCTCGTAGTTTCCCTAGAGTGAGGACCTTCAACTTCTCAAAGCTGTCTACCTGATATTTTTCAACAACATTAATGAAAGCCACCAAACAACAATGACAAGTTCCTAAAATAGATTCACTGGGCTTGTGGTGGCTAGGAGCTGGGTTTGCTAAAAATAAAGCTGCTTCTGCTCCTTCTATCATACTTTTCTGCTAGACTATAATTAAAGTCCACATCTGAAATTCTTATTGAGCAGCAAAGTCCCACGAGTGATTGGCATCTGGCATCCAAAAATATTCTGCAAAGAACAGTGTTCTCGGTGGCACATCTGACAGGCTTGGCTCACTTTCAGTGCTCCTGGCTTCCTGATGAGTGGAAAACCAATGGGTGAACAGCAAGATTGCCTTCAGTCCAATATCAATCAATCAGTTGGTTCTTCCATCAATGACTTGAAGCAATTTCCATGCCTACCCTTACTTACCCCACACTGGCATATAAGAGGAGAAGAATGATAGGGAAAAAATTAGCCTACTAATTGGAGTACTTTTTGACTCTGTCAGTACTAGGAAAGAGGGACCCAGCTTTGTTGGGAAAATATAGTTCCCTGGTGAAATAGGGAATTGCACTTGCCTTCTGGTTCAAATAGCATTAGTTTTTGCACAGAAATTCCACCCAATTAAGGGACTTTTATTTGAACCCAAGATTTATAGTCTCCTTGGGATGGAAAGATTGGTTTTGGAGAGGAGGGAGAAAAGCCTTTTATATCATCATGTTTTTCATGCTTGTGTCATTTGCATGAGAACTAGACAATGTGTGATTGCACATGAGTTACTCCTTATAGCATCCTAAATATGAATATGTTGGACAATGAGAAGCATTTTTTCCCTCTGAGCAGTCAAATAAACCTAATCATATGAATATACAATGAGATAAAACACCAATCTTGTACCAAAAGGTTTTATGATTTTAAGCAGACTTGTGCTAAACTCTTATCATAATTGTAATTAGAAAGAGCAGGCCAGTTTCCTGCTGCTCGTGTTCACATTTGACATGTGAACAGTATGAGGTTAGATGCCTGAGCTGAATTCTTGATTTGCATTAGTTTAGAGTTGCTGTTTGCTTTGTGGAAAGTAAAGAGGTCATATAAAGTAATGTTAACTCTGCTAAAAACAAGTATATTTCTTTCCATATTTGCTAGAGACAGCCAGCATTTCAACCTTTTATTTTGTGAAACCTTTTTCGTATACATTATATTAAATAATAGAATGGCTCAACAAAGAAAACTCAGGTATATAAGAATTATAAACTTAGATATGATCCAAATATTCTGAGATCCATGTGATTCATCTGATGGGATGGGGGCAGATAGCATGAATTTCTGCAATTGATTAAACCAATTTACCAGGTCTTGTTTTTATCGCAGCTTTTTTTTTTTTTTTTTTTTTTTTTTTTATAAAAAGAGAAACAAATGACAGTCCTGGTAGGGAATGAGGCGTGAAGATGGTTGCAGAAGTCAGCAGAAAGTGAGTGAATATAGTTAGAGGTGTGTTCTGAAGATGGGACTGATGAACCAATACATATTGACAATTTGTGCTTCAACTGGGTCTTTTGGTGAAATCCAAATAACCTTTGCAAATATTATACATGGTAATACTTGTTACTTCCCAGCTATTACATAGTCCATTTTTGTATCCATAGATGACTAAGAAGATGGACATTGTATCTGGAAAGGCAACTCAACTATTTTGTAGTTCTTTTTACTCAGATGGGGAGGCTGTGACAAAAGAAGGTTAAGAGATAGACACAAAGTCTCATACTATGATGTTTAGGATCCAGAATGTAATCTGGGACCCTTGAACATAATTCAAATATGCTTCTCGGCTTTGTTGAATTGACCAGTCCTTGAATTGACCAATCTTGACCTTAAATGGGATTTGAGAAATAAGGCAAAGCTTCATCCACTTGCACCAATACCATGAGGTATCAACATTAGTATTGAGGCATTAATGTGTTGCAACTGGATTGTTTTTGTTTTAGACTTCTTAGCTGATTGATGTGATTTTAGGAGCTTAAAATCAGCTGTGGTAAAGGAAGTTTAAGTAAATAAGACAAATACCTGGGTGAAAAATGAATAGTTGCGTGTATAAGGGTACTAAGCTAACCCTATATGCCAGGTGCTTGTTCAACATGAAACAGTTAGTAAATTCTACTTCTTTAATATATGCTCATAAAAAATGGCACCATCTATTAGGGACCTAATAGAGCAATGTTATAATTGTAGAGATGTGCTCTGATCTGGAGATGAAGAGAGATTATTTCTGTTTTTGCTGCCAAAGAAAGAATATGTCAATCTCTTAGAACAACTCTAGAAATTCCAGAGATAAATTTCCTAAAGTGGAAAGTTCAAATCCGTCCCTGGATGGCTCTTGGTTTCTTTGTCAGTTGGAATGATATTTACAGAATGAACCTATTTTAATGCTGTCTGGAGGGACAAGATTTCAGATATTCTGAATCAGAGAAAATTGTCCATAGTAACGGCAGTGAGATATTCAGCCATGAACTGGAGTTGCCACACATTGGCTCACGAGGCTGAGTGTACACATCTTTCCCTGAAATTTCAGCCTAGGATATCACTTTGTAAGCTTGGCATCAGCCATGATGGGGCTATTGACATCATGAAACCAATAAATATTACAAACCAAGTTCTGGTCTTTTGTTTTCTCCTGCAAAGATGTTAACTATTTACCAGCATGTCACTGGATATTACAGTACTTAACATTAAAGCCACAAATAATAGTAAATATTTTATTTGGGAGGTTTTTTTTTTTCTTTAAAAATTTTATCTACTAAATGTGTAATTGTGAATTAGAGACATAGCAATCATATACATATGAAGTGAAGACGTTGTAGGAGAAGGAACGAATTCTGTGACATGGAGATATGAGGGGATATGTTGAAATAAATAGGTAGAACCAAAATAGAATTGGGGGCCGATGCAGTGGCACAGTGGGCTAAAGCCCTAGTCTGAAGTTCCGGCATCCCATATGGGCGCTGGTTCTAGTCCTGGCTGCTCCTCTTCCAATCCAGCTCTCTGCTGTGGCCTGGGAAAGCAGTAGATGGCCCAGGTCCTTGGGCCCCCATGTCCCTGTGGGAGACGTGGAGGAAGCTCCTGGCTCCTGGCTTCGGAATGGCACAGCTCCAGCCATTGTGGCCATTGGAGAGTGAGCCAGCGGATGGAAGATCTCTCTCTCTGTCTCTACCTCTCTCTGTAACTCTTTCAAATAAATAAATCTTTAAAAAAAAGAAATGGACTGTGATTTGGTCATCTATCAATTAACATGCTTTCTGTAAGACCTATACTATGTCTACAAATATAATAGGTGCTTTAGAGAATGAAAAAGATGTATAAAGTTGCCTTAGAAAGCTTTGAATCTAACTAAATAGAAGAACTCAAACAAGTTATTACAGGGAAATATAGTAAGTATAATAAGCATTGAGAGAGTAAAATAAATGAACATTGGGTAAAATCTTCAAGGGAGAGACCATGATGCAGGTGAGACTGGAATAGAATCTTTTAAGGAGGAACAGTATTTGTATAATGATGAGGTACAGAGAGGCAATTGGAGACATGACCAAAGGACATGTAAGAAAAAGTTTATAAGGAAGAGTGCAGCTTGTATACAGTATGTTAATAGACCTTTCTTGGAAAGAACAGAGGGGGCAACTGGGAAATAGTGGCAGATAGAATGAAGTACAGAACTAAGAAGGAGGGAAGTAGGAAAAGGAGGAAAGAAGTGAGGACAGTAGAAAGGGAAAGAGAAGACAGGATAGCTAATGAGTGAAGCAAAGGAAAAGAAGTATAAAAGGGTCACTTGCTTGACACAGGGCAGTATGTGAAATGCCCCTCATGTGTATCACATGTGTTACCAAAACATCGCTGGGGCCAGACATCATTTTCATTGCACAAATGAAGAAACCAAGGCTGAGCCAAATGAACTCTCTAAAAACAGCAGAATTACCTAGTGCGAAGCTTACTGTCTAGTCTAGCTCCCCTGGCTCTAGATCCAAGGCTATGATCACAACACGTGCTAGGACACTTGAATTCTTGGCATCTCCAGAAGTTTCCTTAAAGTGCTATTTTAGTTAAAAGCCAACAAGAGAATGAAATAAATCACAAGTAGGAACAAAGGGGGTTGAACAGTAGAACTCCAGACAACTCAGCATTTAACAATTTGCTTGACTGAATATGGACAGAACATTACATGTTTCGGTGAAGGTTGAGTTTGTGAAAGGGACACAACTCTGTGCCTAGCTAGGAAGACATCAAAGGAAGAATATGCATATGTTATGAAGGAGAGATCTTACATTGTTGAAATGACTGAAAGGAAATAATTACTCCTGAGCATTTATCATGAACTGCGCCTTTAAATCATTCCCCAAAGGCAGGATTAGACCAGGTAGCTCACTAGGGACAAAAAGATACTTTTGATAAAACTAGGTATCCTCTGGTAAAGACAAATGGGATGTAATTTAAGTAGTCCCAAACTTTTTTTACAAACTTTAAGATCACTGCACATTGTTGGATTTGTTCATAATGGCCTGGATTGTATCCCAAAAACACCAGTGGGAGAGACAGAAGCAGACTGGCCAGGCTAGAAAAGGAAAATGAAGCCATTTGGACTTGGCGGAGGCTATGGATGGTCTGACAGTTTGCAATTTATACATTTTTTTACTCCTTTTAGCATTCTTTATCTGCCTTTATTTGCTCAACAGCCCTTTGCTCAAGTTCACGCTCAGCTTACCACATTCCATGAAGCACACAGCAGTGGACAGGGGAATTTAATCTAGAAACCAGCCTGATTTGTCTTTGCAATGTATTTTTGCTTCCAGGGCTGTGGCAGGAGGATGCATAAGCAAGAGCCCTGTCTGGGTCAGGTGGCCTGAGAGCCCTGCCAACGTCCTTAACAATGCCTTTTAGGCAGTGCTGTCAAGCAGACTCCCATCTCCTTAACTGACAGCAATGAGCATTTTAATAAAATGAAGTTCGGCTTGTTTTGAAGCATGAAGCCCAGAAGAAGGGAGAATCTGATCAGCGTTTGCCATGGCTTTCATAATTGTGAATCCTTCCATCTGACTGCCAGTGATTCACCTTTCCAGACATTCAAAATAGATCATCCTCACTTCAAGCTGTCTCAGATGCATTGCTGGGATCCTTTCAACCTGCCTTGTCTCTTTCAGGTGGTAAGATGGCAGACATCCAGTCTCTCTGAAGAAAAAGCCTCCATTGTTCATTGTGCCACTCTATCTTCCAACCTTTTTTGTTATATTCCGGAAACCTATTTGCTTTTTAACTGCTGCCACATACTGAGAAAACATCTTTATTGAGTAGTCCTCAATGCTGTGGCTTGAGTCTTTTTCATCAGGGGGCTGCATGACCCTAGCTGAGATGAAAAGTCAGAATCTTTCTGTCTGCTTGGTTATCTTGATGTCAAACCAATCTGAATGCCATTGGTCCTTGTACTGTTTTCTGGCTGAAATTTTTTCTTTCTTTTTTTTCAAACATCTATTTATTTATTTGAGAGGTAGAGTTACAGACAATGAGAGGGAGAGAAACAGAAAGAGAGAGGTCTTCCGTCCACTGGTTTACTCCCCAAATGGCTGCAATGGCTGGAGCTGCGCTGATCCCAAGCCAGGAGCCAGGAGCCTCTTCCGGTCTCCCACATGGAAGCAAGGGCCCAAGCTCCTGGGCCATCTTCTATTGCTTTCCCAGGCCACAGCAGAGAGCTGGATTGGAAGAGGAGCAGCATCGACTAGAACCTGATGCCCAAATGGGTTGCCAGCAGCGTAGTTGGAGACTTAACCCACTGCATCACAGTGCCACCCCCAGTATTTTCTGCAATGAAAACTATCATCCGAGAAAGTGCAATTCAAAACTATTGGCCAATATACCCAAATTAGAATTCCTTCTAGTTTCTAATACCTCTATCACATCAGCAACATTCTGCAAGAGGGACTTTCCCAGTTCAACATGGAAACTCTAGGTCAAACATGCTACATCGGTGGATAACGGGTTACACTGCCCAGAAGTCCTGCATTCTCTCTTCCATATTTCCTAAAGTTTCCTTTCCCTTGATTATACAAAAGTGCTTGATTTCTACTGACAAGAGCTTAATTTGAGTTCTAAACAAACTCTGCATTTCAACTACTGTATATATTTTAATATCTTTTCCAAGTAATAATCCCAGTACTTTCAAGAAGTTATGAGTCATTCACACTTTAGATATATTTATTTTTCCTTTTCCTCTGTTGTACAGCAGACAATGTTGCACTCTCTGTACTCTTCCTATAAGTACTCACCACACACACATACACACAAAGCACATATGTTGAATCATTTGATTTTGGTAATCAGTACTCATTACCCAATGTATACTTGCATATTAAATCATCATGTTGTACAACTTGAATGCATATGATTTTTAGTTTTGTCACTTATACAACTGGCAAAATAGTGTGGGACAAAGTAAAGAGGAAATTAGAAAGAAAGCAAAAGTGATTTTGGGTAAGTGTTTTTAAGAGGAAAGCAAACCCAATTAAACAAAGAAGGACTGTTCTTTGCACAAAGGGCAACAGAGGAATCGAGTATCTGAAAAAGCATAATGTTAACTCGCTAGATAGAGGGAGAGATTTGTGGAAATAGAGGAGGAGTTATCCCAACTCAATTTTTGAAATTTCTCAATTTGAAGAAGGACTATAGATATTCAGCATGTCATTATTTACTTGAGACTATCAAATTAGTTGACTTCCATCCTTTCTCCCTTGGGCACAACTCCTAGGGGAACATTGGTTACTCTACTTGAGGAGTACCCCCTTTACTGCCATGATGACAACCTCCTCTTTTCAGTGCTGTTTTCTATTTTCTACATCAATCTTCACAGAAGGAAAAAAGTCCCAGATCTCTTATTTTGTGAATGTAACATATGAACATACTTGATAACAACTGAGGGCTCTGAACAGCCAGGCAGGGCTATACTCCATGCTTGACTGAAATTACTGACAATATTCATGGAAAGGCGGACCTAAATCTCCTGTGTCATTTTATCTATAGAAAGGCAACCACATTTATGTTCCTCTGATCTTAAACAGTTTAAGGGTTTATGCCACACTGCTTGCTTCATTTGATTCTTATAACAGTGATTTATACAGTGTAGTGATGATAACAAGTAATATTTACTGAGTGAAGCTTTATGTCAGACATAGGGCTGAAGGTGTTATTGGAATGACCCATTTAATCCTCATAATAACTTTATTATATACTTGGCTGTTACTATTCCCAATTGGTAGATGTGGACATTGAGGTTTGAAATAGGTAAGTGGTCTATCAAAGGACTTATTCTTCATGTATGAAGGCTACAATTAGATTTGGATTTTTCTGATAATGAATACCTGATATATTTGTGATGAAAAAAATTTCTTCAATTCCTTAGAGTGCATTTATGGGGAAGCCAGGAATCCATAGTTCTACATTCACAGACTAATTTGAAATATTCCTTTTAGAATTTAGCCCCATTTCACATATTCGATGTACCCTCTTATCTTCAAATAGAGGTGTTCCAAGCATGTCCAGCTGACCTTGCAGTATTTTTCTGGGACTTTATTGTTCACCCCTGCCTGTCTACTCTTTAGGATCCTGTTGAGGATGTCCAAAAGTATTTGGGTTCAGAATCCCATTATGCTGGGTTATACTACTTGGGTTAATGCTTACTATATACCTAACATCATATAACCCCTTCTCTAACCTGCCTCCCTGATCTATAAATTAAAGTAATGCTAGTAACCGATTTATAGTATCTGTGAAAATTAAATAATGCAAAGCACTTATTACAAAGTAAACATCATGCTGAGTGAATTAAGCCAGTTCCAAAGTGACAAATATTGTATGTTCTCCCTGATCGGTGACAACTAACTGAGCACCAAAAAGAAAACCTGTTGAAGTGAAATGGACACTATGAGAAACAGTGACTTGATCAGCCCTTGTCCAGACTATTGATGTACAATTTAATACTTTATCCCTTATAGTATTTTTTTTATTTTTAACTTTTATTTAATGAATATAAATTTCCAAAGTACAGCTTATGGATTACAATGGCTTCCCCCCCATAACATCCCTCCAACCCGCAACCCTCCCCTTTCCCACTCCCTCTCCCTTCCATTCACATCAAGATTCATTTTCAATTATCTTTATATACAGAAGATCAGTTTAGCATACATTAAGTAGATTTCAACAGTTTGCTCCCACACAGAAACATAAAGTGAAAAATACTGTTTGAGTACTAGTTATAGCATTAAATCTCAATGTACAGCACACTAAGGACAAAGATCCTCCATGAGGAGTAAGTGCACAGTGACTCCTGTTGTTGACTTAACAAATTGACACTCTTGTTTATGGCATCAGTAATCACCCTAGGCTCTTGTTATGAGCTGCCAAGGCTATGGAAGCCTTTTGAGTTCACTGACTCTGATCATATTTAGACAAGGCCATAGTCAAAGTGGAAGTTCTCTCCTCCCTTCAGAGAAAGGTACCTCCTTCTTTGATGACCCGTTCTTTCCACTGGGATCTCACTCACAGAGATATTTCATTTAGGTTTTTATTTATTTATTTTTTGCCACAGTGTCTTGGCTTTCCATGCCTGAAATACTCTCATGGGCTTTTCAGCCGGATCCACATGCATTAAGGGCTGATTCTGAGGCCAGAGTGCTGTTTAGGACATGCAAGCCGCCCTTTTAGTATTTTTTTTGTTCTACTTAATACTATTGGTTGAATTCTGCAATTAATACACAGTTATCCTTAACTGTTGAAACTTAACTGAAAAGTGATCCCTGTTAAATATAAGAGTGGGAATAAGAGAGGGAGGAGATGTACAATTTGGGTCATGCTCAATCGGACTTGCCCCAAATGGTGGAGTTAGAAATGTGTCAGGGGATTCTAATACACTCCCATCAAAACTGCATGTACCAATGCCATCTCACTAGTCCAAGTGATCAGTTTCAGTTCACAATTAATCACACTGAGAGGTCTAAGAGTCAAAGGGATCACATAACAAGACTAGTGTCTGCTAATACTGACAGAATAAAAAAGGGAGAGAATGATCCAACATGGGAAGTGGGATACACAGCAGACTCATAGAATGGCAGATGTCCTAAATAGCACTCTGGCCTCAGAATCAGCCCTTAAGGCATTCAGATCTGGCTGAAGAGAGTATTTTAGGCATGGAAAGCCAAGACACTCTGGCAAAACAAAGCAAAACAAAACAAAACACAAAAACCTAAATGAAAGATCTCTGCGAGTGAGATCCCAGTGGAAGGAATGGGACCATCAAAGAAGGAGGTACCTTTCTCTGAAGGGAGGAGAGAACTTCCACTTTGACTATGACCTTGTCTAAACAAGATCGAAGTTGGCGAACTCAAAAGGTTTCCATAGCCTTGGCAACTGATGACTAGAGCCTAGGGAGATTACTGATGCCATAAACAAGAGTGTCAAATTGTTAAGTCAACAACAGGAGTCACTGTGCGCTTACTCCTCATGTAAGGATCTCTGTCCTTAATGTGTTGTACCATGCGAATTAATGGTAAACTACTACTCAAGCAGTACTCTATATTTTGTGTGTCTGTGTTGGTGCAGTCTGTTGAAATCTTTACTTAGTATATACTAAATCAATCTTCTGTATATAAAGAGAATTGAAACTGAATCTTGATGTGAATGGAATGGGAGAGGGAGCAGGAGATGAGAGGGGTGTGAGTGGGAGGGAAGTTATGGGCAGAAAAAGCCATTGTTATCCATAAACTTTACTTTGGAAATTTATATTTACTAAATAAAAGTAAAAAAAAAAACCAAAGTATGGTATGTAGACTGCATTAAGTAATTGTTAACATCATCATCATCATCATCATCATAATTTTAAAATCAAAAATAAAGAAAGAAGGAAAGAGAACAAGAACTCCTGTCTTCTGATTCACTCCCCAAATGCTCACAATATCCAGGATGGGCTAGACCCGAAGCTAGGATATGGAACTCAATCTGAGTCTCCCAAGTGGTGGGCAGGAAACCAATTTATTGAGCCATTGCCTGCTGTCTTCCAGGTTTTTCCTTAGTAGGAAGTAGGAAGTTAGAACCAAGAGTAGAGCCAGGACTCAAACTGAGGCACTCCAATATGGGGTGCAGATATCCCAACTGGAATTTTAACTGTTAGGCCAAATGCTTGTCCCAAAACATTTTATCAGTAAACATTATCATGATGTGTTTCTGTCAGACCATTTTCATCACTTCTTTTCTGAACTTTCTCCAAGCCAGTACTTTAGTATTTGTACTATTTTATTTCACCAACTAGTGACATAAACACTCTTGATGAGAAGCAGTAGTTGTATGGAAAATTTCTGGGTACTCAGAACTTTTGCCTTCGTCTTAGCTGTAATCATAACATATTTGAGCATCTGGGTATTGGTTCCTGCTTTGAGTACTTTTTTTCCTCGCTTCTGATAAATACATAGGTAGGAGAAAAGCATGTCTGAGAATTATCAGATGCTGAAGGTGAAATTAGCCTTAACCCAGGTCTATTAACTTATTCCATGTGATTATTGGTCTCAGTCTGACTTACCTGATCACCTAGATTCAAGATATTTACAGGAAGTCCTAGCCGGAGCAGTTAGGAGATTGGGAGAATGAAAGGGCATTTAAACTGGAAATGAGGAAGACATATTGCCTCTGTTCATAGATGGCATGACCATATATACAGAAAATCCTAAAGATTCTGCACACAAAAATATGTTAGAACTGATAACTGAATTTAACAAAATTGCAGGATACAAAATCAACATACAAAAACCAGTAATTTTTCCATATAACAATAGAAAACTATATGAAAAAGAAATTAACAAAGCAATTCCATTTATTATAGCTATCAAAAATATCTAGAAATAAAATTTTTAAAAAGATTTATTTGAAAAGCAGAGTCAGGGAGAGAGAGAGAGAGAGAGAGAGAGAGAGAGAGAGAGAGAAAATCTTTCATCTGCTGGTTCACTCCCCAAATGGCCAAAATGGCCAGAGCTGAGTGGGGCAGAAGTCAGGGGCCAGGAGTCCCACTTGCATATAAGGGCCCAAGCTCTTGGGCCATCCTCAGCTACTTTCCAAGGCACATTAGCAGGGAGCTGGATCAGATCTTGAACCAGCACTCATATGGGATGTTGTGCTACAGGTGGTGGTTTTACCCGCTACACCACAGCACCAGTTTCTAGAAATAAATTCAATCAAAGAAATCAAAGACTTCTACAATTAAGACTATAAAACACTGATGACAATGGCGAAGGAAAAGATGGCAGAGGAAAAATGGTGGAGGCTTCACCAGAGGACCTGGAAGTACTTACCCTCTACTTCTCCTATTTGGCTTCTGTCTCACCTAGAGCCATCACCAGGTCACAGACTGTCTGTGAGATACTTCCTGTGCATAACAAAAACTCACCATGTTCCTTCAGAAGCTCTTCAGATTCTCCTGTGTCATCCTATCAGCAGTCTCAGTCCATCTGTGGAAGATTGGCATTTAATAAGGAGATTGATCCTGTACAGAAACTCTTCGTGGACAATATTAGAGAACACAAATCTAAGCAACAGGCATCTGGAGGACCTGTTGATGCAGGCTAAGTGTGCCAGCAAGATCTGGATGGGAGCTTTTAAAGCTGAAGCAAATGTTTGTTAAATGAGACATGAATATGTTCCCTGCCTTTGAATTTGAAGATCCCAACTTTGAAACCATAGAAAAATCCCAGTCCTGAAGACACAATGGAAACTCAAACTGGTAATTTGTCATGTTTTGCTGTATAGTTAATCAGAAGTATCATAATAAACAAACAAACAAAAAAACATGATTTAAGAAAAAACACTGATGAAGGAAATTGAAACAGACAAACAGAAAAATAGAAAGATATGTGATGTTCATGGATTGGAAGAGTTAGTATTGCTAAAATATCCCTACAATATAAAATAATCTAGATATTCAATACAATCTATATAAAAATGCAAATGACATTCTTCACAAAGTAGAAAATGTCTGAATAAATGGGGAACCACAATAGATTTAATAGCCAAAATAATTCTGAACAAAAAAGGATAAAGCTGTAGTCATCACAATACCTGACTTTAAAATACGCTACAAAGCTACAGAACCAAAAAGTATGGTGCTGGCATTAAAAAAAGAGTTGATCTCATGAAAGTAAATAGTAGAGTTGAGTTACCAAGAGCTGGGAAGTTTAGTGGCTTGGTGGTGGTGGTGATGGGATAGATAGGGAGAAGTTTGTTAAAAGGTACAAAGTTATAGTTAGATAGGAGGAATAATTTTTACTGGTTTAAAGTACAGTACAGTGAGTATAGTTAACAATAATTTATTGTGTATTTCAAAATAACTAAAATATTTTCAAAATTCCCAACACGAAGAAATAGAAAATGTTTGAGATGAGAGAGATGTTATTTATACTGACTTAATCATGACACATTTTAGATATGTATTGACATATAATACTGTACCGTATAAATGTGCATTAAAATAAATTTAAAAAATAAAAAACATTCATTTACTTTGACCATAATAATTCCTTCATACCTTTGAAGTCTTGAATTTGGGCTTCTAGAAATTTAACTTGCTCATGAAAACACATCTCAGATGCTTAACTTCAAACTTGCTCAGGGTTGTATTCACTTTGAGGAAATGCGGGGGACAAGTAGTAGAAGAACTCAGCACCCTAAGTTCAGGATTTTTTTTTTTTTACTGTTGTTGTTTCTAACAGCCTGTGTCTGCTTTCAAGACATTTCTGCTTAGATTATGTAAAAACGTGTCTTTGTGCAAATAAATTTAATCTCTTCCTTAGCCTCTTGCCTCTGACAACTTGAAGTAAATACTTCCACTAAATGCTGTGCCCTGAATGCCTGGTAAACTATGTTATCTCAGCCTAAAAGGAGGAGAGGGAGCCAGAAATTGCATTTATTGAACAAATCCCTCTTCTTCAGTACTATGTCCCCAAATCCCGCAAACAGAATTTTCTTGGAAATTTATGGGTGGTGTTTGAAGGGGTGCTAAAGACAATATATAACTCATCTGACACTCCACTAAATATTGAGAACTACAAAAACTGTTGCAGGAATGCACAAAGCAAACCATGTATTTAATATGTCTGTTTTACCCTTAGTTTGATACTAGCTCATTTGCTGCTGTGCTCTTTTGTTAAGGAAATGTTAAAAATGATTTTGAGGCTCCCTTTCTGCATTACAGTACAGGAGAGAGGAAAAAGCATCATTAAATTGAATTTTAAAAAGCCACTTATGTAGGAAAACAGAGATAAGATAAACGTGAGATAATATAGGAATTTCAAAGTATGTGGTACACAGACACGCACATAGTGAAGTACTATTCAGTCATAAAAAGAATGATATTCTGTCATTTGTGACAACATGGATGGAAATAGATGTCCTTTTGTTAAATGAAATAAGCCAGGCCCGGATAGACAATTACTGCATGATCTTACTTATAAATGAAATGTAAAAAAGTTGGGATCATAGAACTTGAGAGTAGATTGGTGATTACCAGAGGCTGTGAAAAGTAGGAGGAAGAGTGAGATGAGGAACGTATGATTAATAGGTACTAGGTTATAGTTAGATAGGAAAAAGAAGTTCTGGTATCTTATTAAACAGTTAAGGGGCTTATAGGTAATGATAATGTACTATATATATTTTTTAAATGTTATAAAAAAGAACTTTTAATATTCTTATAAATGTTTAGAGAGATGGCTATATCTACTCTGATTTAAATATTATACAATATTGGCATGCATCAAAACATGAATATGTACAATTGTTATGGATCAGTTAAAAACAACAATAAATTGCTTTGGGTAGAAGAGAAAGAAGATGAATACACATATGCAAAATATAATTGCCAAAGACTCTGCTGAACCTTATTAGGGCAGGTTTATGGATAAAAGGACATAATTTGCTCTTAAGATAATTTAATAGGAATAGAAGAGAAAAAACTTTTTAGCTTCAAAATATCTGCAACTGGAAAAATCGATGAAGATGGAGTGGCAGATCTGGTGTGGAACACTTGCACTAAAATAAAGGAATTAAGCACAGAATCAGTAGCATAAGCAGGAATATGCTGCAAAATTCTTGCTGGTGGAAGTAGACAGTGCTCTTCAATTACAGATCACAGAATGTCTGTTATAGGGATTGTGAGGCATATACAAGTATATATGGAAGAATTCATTTTGTTGAAGGTAGAAACTTCATACTCAACATGTTAACCATTTAATTTTTGTTAGGGGGTAGTTGCTGTGGCATAGCAGGTAGGGCCCCAGCTTGCAGTGCCAACATCCCATATGGGTGCCAATTGGAGTCCTGGCTGCTCCACTTCTGATTCAGCTCTCTGCTATGGCCTGGGAAAGCAGTAGAAGATGTGGGAGATGCAGAAGGAGCTCCTGGCTCCTGGCTTCAGATCGGTGCAGCTCCAGTCATTGCGGCCAGATGGAAGACCTTTCTCTCTCCCTCTCTTTGCCTCTCCTTCTGTGTAACTCTGACTTTCAAAGAAATCAATACATCTTAAAAAAAATAATGTCCTTTAAAATAATTTTGTTAAATGTTAAAGGAAATTGATGTTCTGGAGTATTTTTGATTTTAAATAAAATTATAAGAACCTTGACACAAAGTTATCATTATATCCTGGAACTAATAGTAAAGAAGAAAAGACAATACTTACCTACAAGTGTTCCATGTGCTGGACAAAGAAAGGTGAAGGTGTATCACAGTCTCTTAGAGGATATTGTAAATCTTACATACATGCCTCACACATACCTGAAAATGTATCTGAAGCTCCAGGGTGCCCAAAAGCAGGAGCAGAGCCTTGAATGAAGGGTCATTCTCTCTTAAAGATTCCACAAGCCGGATCTTTCTCTCTCTGAATGGATAAGGAAGCTCTTGCTCAGAGAGAACCAAATTTAGATTCTCTGTACAAATAAATGAAACAGTAATGTCAGCAAAAGGTCTTAGGAAACTCCCAGTGGGAGTACAAAGTTGGGATGACCCACCTTTGACCTGTAAATATCCCTAGGCTTTGTGTGTTAGCAATTCAGTAGGAGAAAGAAGCCTCAAGACTAAATTATTAGATTCTTTGCTTTGTAGGCCTGTTATAGTTCTAACCAGTCCTCTCTATTTGACTATATCTGTAACATTTTTGGAGGCTGTTTATGCCAGTTAGTAGTAAGGGAGCTAATTTTGATAAAGTGTTGGTTAACAAGATTTCTTTCCTTCCTTCCTTCCTTCCTTCCTTCCTTCCTTCCTTCCTTCCTTCCTTCCTTCCTTCCTTCCTTCTTTCTTCTCTTTCTCTCTCCCTCCCCTCCCCTCTCTTTCCCTCCCCTTCCCTTCCCTTCTCAAGATTTATTTGAAAGGCATAGTTACAAAGAAACAAGGAGAGAGACAGAGTTTGTCCATTCATTGGTTCACTTCCTAAATGGTGGTAATGGCCAGACCTGGGCCTAGCCAAAGTCAGGAACCTGGAACTTCATCACCATCTCCCATGTGATATACCAGCAACCCATATGGTTCGAGTCCCAGCTGCTCTATTTCTGATCCAGCTCCTTGTTAATGCACCTGGGAAAGCAGTGGAAGATGGCCCAGGTACTTGGATGGACTTCCTGCCTTCTGTGTGGTCCACATCTGACTGCTGCAACCATGTGGGGAGTGTCCTGCAGATGGAAGCGCTCTCTCTTGGTCTCTCTCTCTCTTTGCCACTTTTCCTTTCAAATAAATAAATCCAGGTTTTTTTTTAAGTAAGAAAGAAAGTAGGAATGTGTGACTAAGAACAAATGCTAAAAAAAGTGAAATTATTTAAAACAACAACGAGGGGCCAGCGCTGTGGTGCAGTGGGTTAACATCCTGGCCTGAATGCCAACATCTCATATGGAATGGGTTTGAGAACCGGCTGCTCCACTTCCTGTCCAGCTCTCTGCTTTGGCCTGGGAAAGCAGTAGAAAATGGCCCAAGTCCTTGGGCCCCTGCACCTGTGTGGGAGACCCAGAGGAAGCTCCTGGCTTTTGACTTAGGATCAGCGCAGCTCCAGCCATTGCGGCCAATTGGGGAGTGAGACATAGGATGGAAGACCTCTCTCTCTCTCTCTCTCTCTCTCTCTCTCGCCTCTCCTCTCTCTATGTAACTTACTTTCAAGTGAAAATAAATAAATCTTTAAAAAAAAAACAACAAAAAAGGAATTTTGGGAGAGTTAAATCCCAGACTCAGCTGGGTGCACACATACTATTTTTTGAATAGCAATATTAAGTATTTTAATGCTAAATAAAATTAAAGATAAAGAAAGGACTGGTATAACATTTTCTGACAACAATAAAAAAATAGCAGATGGCAAAGAAATGAACTTTTTCTCAGTTTCTCTTTTATTTCCACATTTTCTGACCAACAGAGTGGATCTTCACCCTTCAGACAGAGGCCTTCATTGTAGTGATGGGGCCACTGTCCTTGTATTTTTGTGATCAACATGTTTACATTTTGTGACTCTACCACCTTTTTTAGCAGCAGAAATATATAGCAGTATTATATTTTCAAGTATTCAGTATCTTTAATGTACAACTTTACAGACCTTTTATTAATCAAGGTCAGTAAGTTGATGTAGCTGAAGGTCATTAACACTGTAATGATTTGAGTTTTGCTTTGACCTTTATGAATATGCATCACACTCAGTTTGGGCTTAATTTTTCTTTCTTTCCAATTTTACATTTAAGAACTAAAACCCTAGGAAAAAACTGAGTTCCTTATTTTAGTCTGAATGTGATCTGAAAGTAGTTAACCTTGGAAAGAAGGTAGAAATGAAGATAAACTCTCCTTCTGGCCTCCTGATGCTTCCGTGTGAATTGATGGATCCCTCAAGGATGAATGCGACACCATGACAAGTGTGGAGGGAAAAGTTATGCTGAGGCTGACATTCACAGGGTGTATTAATTATAAGTATCCATCTCCCTAGTGATCATGTGCTTTTTTTTCCCCAGGAAGCAAACCGACCAAGAATTTTACTTTTGATGGCAATGAAGAATGTTTGGAGTTCTTGTTAAGTTTCAATACCTTTAAGTTAAATTCATTTGCACACCAACTTTAGAGATCTGCAGAGCTCTAACTTATGTATAAAAGGGGTGTGAGGGTATGTACATTTTCTTTTTCTCATAGAACAGCAGAGAACTTGGAGTGAACCCAAAATTCAATTAATTGGAATGGGAAAAAGTTAGACTTTATTTTGGTAGCTGTAGGGGACAGAGTTTTCTTTTTTTTTTTAAGGATATAATCAAGGTTTTTTCTTTCTATTAAGAAACTAGAGGAGTGTTCTTTTGTTTAAATCTTAGATGCTGAATGTATTCCTAATTGTCATGCCAAAAAGAGAGAGGAGTTTTGGCTGGAAGTGATTGCTATCAATTCAGTAAGGAGAAGGTTCAGGAAGAGATGGTGAGTTTATGAACATTACCCAAATAGGGGATCATCCTCCTGCAGATTCTGAAATTATGATGATACCTCTTTTTTTTAATATTCATTTAGTTTTTTGAACAGAAGAGAGAGAGAGAGAGAGAAAGAGAAAGAGAGATCTTCTACCTGTCGGTTCAAACTTTAAATTGCTGCAGCCAAAGCTGAGTCAGGTTGAAGCCAGGGGCCTGAAACTCTATCCAGGTCTCCCACATGGCTGGCAGGGGCCCAAGAACTTGGATCATCAACTGCTGCCTCCCCAGATGCATTAGTAGGGAGGTGGATTGGAAGTGGAGTGGGGAATGGAACCAGCACTCTGATATAGGATGCTAGCGTTGCAAGTACCAAGTTAACCCATTTTGCCACAATGCCAGTCCCAGGTTAGCTAATTCTAAAGAGAAAAAACTATTTTTGAGAAAAACACTCAATTTGGCTGACAGTCATGTTTTGGGTAAAGATATAAAAAGAAAATGGTATGTTCATGATGAACATATGATGACATGTTCATGAGGAAGTTCTATGGCAACATACTATATATATATATATGTATATTTATATAATCTCAGACCATTTGGTGATATGCAGACATGGCTTAAATGACTTGTCTGGATAATTCAGTTCAAACTCAAGACATTTTTTCAGTTTTTTTTTTGTATGAGTTAAGTGCAGCCAATATTTCACTTGTAACACACATTTTAGTTCTCCTAATTTCTATATACCATGGAGGCATTGAAATTATGTCATTTTGTTAAATTGATCCTTTATTCATTGCGTCAACTTTTGTTCCTGCTCCTATTGCTCTTATTGTTATTTGTTTATTTTTCTCCAAGTAACTTCACAAGAACAAAAGAGCTGACATTTCTTAATTTGGACATGGACATTTTTTTTCCCTATCTGTAAGTTCTTTATAGCCTTTTACCTCTTTTAATGAAAGCAGTTATCTCAAGTGAGCAAACATATACAAAAATGTTGAAAGGTATTCCAACAAGATATTTGTATCCTTTTTAACCGAAGACTTTTCAGGTATATTTTATTTATTAGGCCGAATATACAAAACTGTATGGATTTTCATGAAGCAGTAAATCACCATTTTAAATTACGGTGTCCTTCTCCATAATCTTATCTAACCCTCCATCATTTACTCATAGTACTTAATTTTGCTTTCCTTTCAATATGAACTTTATAATATTCAAAAGCTTGGGAGCTATTTTCTTTTAGTCAAATGTTTTCCTACTGGAAAATGTCACCATGTAGATAAGTCACAATAAGATCAACTCATGAATATTCACAGGACATATTTTGAGTACAGTATTACCCACTTAATGCTCTTTAACTGGCTAGATCACCCATATTCCTGATTACTTTCCCCCATTAAATCCTTAATTGCTATTTAAACCAGGCAATTTTTCATAGTAATTCTTGCCCAGTCTAGTGTCCTGGTATTTCCACTTGATATTATATATGACATATAATTCCCTCTCATTCTTGAAATTTATGTGTGATTCATTTCTCTCTTCTCTTTTTAAGTAGGGATGTTTTAATTTTAAAAACATTCATTGTGTATATTTTTCAAAAGAGAGAATTTCTGAGATAGTAGAAAACAGATTTTAATCTAGAAGTTCTAAAACATTCCCTTTTCACATGAAACAAGTTAGTATAAATCACTAAAAAATCCTTCATTTCTCAATTTAGAACATTGTTTCTCAATCCTGAACACTGTTTCATATTTTGCACATTATTTGTTGTACTTGGTACTTGACATGTACAATTTCTGACTACTTTTACTTTGTGGGAGGTCTTAGAAGCCAATAAACTTAATTTTTAGAATACCATGCACATTCTACCACTCCTTCTCCTACTTTTGTCGTATGATTCCTTATTAGTTGCTGAATATACAAAGAGCATTTGTTAAATGTATGCAGACCTAGATTATCATGTGCTGTATCATCTTTGTTTAAGTTAACATTTTTGGGATATACGCAAACTTTGAGGAATCTTGGCTGTGTTGATATAGGCCATATCCCATAGAGGTGAACTTTTCTGTATACTGCCTTGGGAATAGGAAGCTTAAATTTTCTCTTTAAATTTAAGATTTAATCATATAAATTTTAATATTTAATCCTTACTTAGAAACTATATTTATGTTTATTCTATTTTAATTAGTATGTGTCCAGGCCTTTTTATTAAATAATTTAGGTAACTATCTTTCATAAAAATGTACTTTACTTCATAATCTCTGTATCTGGCTTTTATTATTAATTTATATTTTGATTTCTGAAGGACAATTTCTGTTACACTGTTTGGTGGGTTGAATCATTCTGGTTCAATGGGCCAGTCATGTCTGGAGATACTCTATGATTTGATTAAGGGATTGTCTATTGTAGTATACGAAGCTTACAACTTTATCTCATATGATGAAAGCATCCCCAAGAGATGTAATAAAGAAATACAGTTCCTTTTTACTTTCATTGGAATAGGATTTTTGAGGATACACTAAGGTCAATAGAGTATAATTTTAGAGTCAAACACCAGTTCTTTTGTACATGTCTCTGAGCTAGCTACTGATTTTCTCCATAGTTCTGTTTTCTCATCTATCAAACCTAGATAGTAATTCCGATAGACAAATTCTAACCTGTCCAAGCCTAATCCTTTTGAAAGCAGTTGGTTTAAATCCTAACATCTTCACTCCATATCCTCATCCATTGTGTCATGAGTGGGATTGGTGCTTTCCCAGGCAGAATGCTGATATGAAGAATTCTACCACTATCTTACCACATTGTGTCCATGTAGCTACAAAAGTTGGAGCCTGGATCAAAAGATGAGGGTTTGGCTCTCTCCTGAATTATGAGCACTGAGCTTCCAAGAGAAGGCTGAAGCTTTTTCATGTCTTATTTCTACTTGCATCCTAACCTCTAATGATGGCCACAAAAGAGCATTCCTAGTCGTGCAGTTTGATGTCAAGACCCCATAGTTTGTATCCTTTTCCCAGTCCTATAAAATCTCATTACACAATTCTAAAATGCAATGCTGAAAGGCAAGCACGCATCTACTTCTGCTTTTAAAGATTTATTAGAAAGTCAGAGTTACAGAGACAGAGGGGGAGACAGGGAGAGACATCTTCTATCTGCTGGTCCACTCCCCAAATGGCCAGAATGGCCAGGGCTGGGCCAGGCCAAAGCCGTAGCTGGGAGCTCCATCTGAGACTACCATGTGGGTGGCAGGGCCATCTTCTGCTGCTTTTCTCAGACCGTTAGTAGGGAGCTGGATTGGAAAAGGAGCAGCTGAGACATGAGGCAGTGCCCTTTTGGGATTCTGGTATTGCAAGTGGCACTTTACCTGCTATGCCAAAATGTTGGCCCCTGCCTACTTTTACTTCTGTTCCCATAAATTTTCCCCAAAGAAAGATGCTCCAATAGTTTAGAACAAAATCTTAATTATCCAAAGTCACTTTCTTCAGTGTTTAAATTAATCAGATAATTGCTCAATTATCCACTTTGTTTTGTGTGTGTAGATATATCCTGGCTTAAGTCCATTAACCAACTAATGTACACCAAAGATGAGAAAATTAGGAGATTGTGTCTATGTTGATATTTCTGTTCTCAACCCAATGGTTTGTCTGTATCACTGATGTCTTCCGTCCTCATTAGGAGTTACAAAATCAAAGTAATGTTTATTGCACTCCGCAAATGAGTTAGAGTAAGTTTATATTTACTCTTTGGCTGCCAGCAATATAGAGGTTTTGTTTCTTTATCAGGGGCAGAAAAGTAAATACCCCTTTCAATACTAGATGGCATTTTAGATAAAAGAAAATCTTAATTTCTGATGAGACTGTAAGGATATGGTGTACTTCTAAAGTAAATGACATTGGTCTCTGCTGGTCCAATTTTTCCATGAATTTTTTTGAAGTTTCCACATTTGTGTACAGAATGGATTTTTCTCAGGTATTATTTCTAACAGGCCAACTCTTCTAATGCCAATTGCTCTCAGCTGAAATTATAGAGATCCCTTCTTCTTTATTCCAGAGATGGTCTGGACCAGCAGAGGCCAATGTCAGTAACTTTAGATGACCAGTTCTTAGAATCTGGTGTCTGGTCGGTTTTTACACTAGATAAATATTTTTTTAACAGGCAGAGTTAGACAGTGAGAGAGAGAGAGACATATAGAAAGTTCTTCCTTCTGTTGGTTCATCCACCCCAAATGGCTGCTGCGGCTGGTGCACTGTACCGATCCAAAGCCAAGAATCAGGTGCTCCTCCTGGTCTCCCATGCGGGTGCAGGGCCCAAACCCTTGGGCCATCCTCCACTGCCTTCCCAGGCCACAGCAGAGAGTTGGGCTGGAAGAGAGCAACCGGGACAGAATCCGGTGCCCCAACCAGGACTAGAACCCAGAGTGCTGGTGCTGCAGGTGGAGGATTAGCCAAGTGACCCGCAGTGCCAGCCAAGATAAAGCTTAAGAGATGATCTTATATTTGCTATATAGCTTTCTTTTTTCCTTCTAGGAATATAACTGTGTTGAGCTTCAGCTTGGTTAGGATTGCCTGTCCTTGTAATGGTGGGGAGTGGATTTTGTACCTACCATGGCCTTCCAGAATGATCATGATCTTTAGAACCAGAATCTACATTCTCTCTAAGTTGAATCACTGTAGGCAAGATACTTACTTTACTTGATTATCATGTTCCTTATTTGTAAATTGTGATGTTCACTTCACATTCTGTGAGTGTCAAATAGGTCATCCTGTAATGATGGTTGCAAAGGGGCATTGCAGTCATGCAGTTTAAAGTCAAGAACTCAAAGTTTGTGTCCTTTTCCCAGTCCTATGAAATCTTATAAGACAGTTCTAAATTGAATAGGGAAAGGCAAACACATACATGCATCTACTTTTAAAAAAGATTTATTTATTTGAAAGTCAGAATTAGAGAGGGAGAGACAGAGGAGATCTTCTATCCACTGGTTCACTCTCCAGATGTCCACCATGGCCAGAAGCAAAGCAGCAAGCACAGTGTTTGGTAGCCTTTGACATGCTTTGACATGTTATTGTAATGCTTTTGCAGCAAGATATTTATTGTTTGGGTGCACATTTGCCTATTTTCACAACTACTTCATTTTCTAGTATGATGCCTACTTTTATTTCTTCAACTCTTATCTCTTTAGCTACTGAATGTCCCTTTTCCAGTTTAACATCTACATCATAATACGATACTGAATGAAGAGTTGGACAAATGGGAAAATAGAAGGATCCTTTACCTAACCCAGTAAAGAGTTTAATTTCCCTATAGAAATCAACCCACTAAACTGCTGACTTTCAAGAGGCCAGCATCTCTATTAATTGCCACTGGTCCCTGTCTTCCTCCTTTGCCAGAACTGTTCCTGCCGCTCTTTGTTCTGAGACAGTTTGGGCTATAGCACATCATGGGGATTTTCCAGACATTTAGGCAGTCATATATCTTCAACTCCAAAATACTTGTGATATAAATTATTCATGGTTATCTTTACTAGAGAATTTTTAGATTTTTTTAAAAAGGTTAACTTTTTTTTTTTGTTTAAAAGGCAGAGGGACAGAGAATGGCTAATTTGAAAGAGAGGGAGAGAGAGGGAAAGAGAGGGGGGGAGGGAGAGAGAGAGAGAGAGAGAGAGACAGAGGCCCAACTACTTGTGCCTTCATTCATTACCCTTCCAGGAACATCAGCAGGGAGCTGCATTGGAAGCAGAGTAGTCAAGGTACGAACTAGAATGCCCATGTGGGATGCCAGCATTGCAAATGTGAAGCAAAGCCTTCACCCTTTGCACCACAACATCATCCCTGAGTTTTTTAAAAGTAATGTTTCTTAGGGCATGTTTGATACTTGCGACCAGCTAATGTCCCTATTGCTGTTTACTGTACTTGGGAGGTAAATGAAATATAGTTTGAATAAATAATCATTTTAAGTGAATGACTTAAAAGACAATTATTGCTTACTTTTACTTAACACTTACTAAAGCATCACTTTCTTCTCAATTTGGCTGACCATAAAGCAACCTTGCGATCTTGAGAAAGGAAGACAGCATCTGATGCTTCTGTCTAGACTGTTAATACAGATCGTAGTTTATGGGAAATTTTGTATAGGCTTCTGGGAGGTACGGTAGCCTTTGTTTTCATTCATTAATATTGTTACTCTCCATGAAACTGAGCTTGCCATATAACCAATTGCATATGAGCAGAGGGCTGGTGCTGTGTGTGGTGCAGTAGGTTAATCACCTGCCTGCAGTGCCGGCATCCCCTATGGGCGCTGATTCTAGTCCTGTCTGCTCCTCTTCCAATCCAGCTCTCTGCTATGGCCTGGGAAAGCAGTAGAAGATGACCCAAGTGCTTGAGCCCCTGCACCTGCATGGGAGACTGGGAAGAAGCACCTCACTTCTGGCTTTGGATTGGTGCAGCTGCAGCTGTTGTGACCATCTGGGGAGTGAACTGACGGAAGGAAGACCTTTCTCTCTGTGTCTCTCCCTCTCACTGTCTGTAACTCTACCTCTCAAATAAATAAATAAAGTTTTTTAAAAAAAGAATATGAGCAGAATTGACATTTGTCCTACTAGGAATAAGCCATAAGGAAGCTTCTTACTGAGCTTTGAACAGCTGGGAGAGTGGGATAGAGATAAGGGTGAAGGGTGAGTAGAACAACTGCCATTCTTTAACAAGTCCCAGAAAGCATCAAGCTTTCTTTAGTTTTGTTTTAACAGGTATTTGGAGTTAACTGTGACTTTTGCCTCCCTTCTATTACCCTTTCTTTGCACGAGTTGTCTAATAGCCATTTTGCCAATTACCCTAGGACAAATCCGAAAAGCAGTCTATAGGAGCAACTTTATTTTAATATACGAGAAAATGGACTTGATGAGCCATACTGTGAAAGCACAGAACAACATAAAATGAGTCATTTCACTTCTTTTAGGATATTTGAAAGTTATAGGAGGGAAATAGGAGATAAGCATAGATGTTCTAAAGCTTTTGTATCATTAATCATACTATGTCATTTGTATTTATTATTTTCCAATAAATAATAAATTACATCTGTGATTAAGAATTATTATTGTCACTCTTCATGGTTATTACAGGGATTGTCCATGTCAGAGAGCTTGACCTTGACTGAGCCTCTTTTTTTTACTAGTTGCCTATGAATGATGTGGTAATGAAAAATGGTCCTAAAAGAGTTCCAGTTCTGGTTGCACTAATGAAATAGTAATCTTGGAATCCAGCAGAAGTAATAGGTCATTTTTTGCAATATGACCCCTTTTTTAGTATATCTACTTGTCTATGTGGCTTTTAGTACATCTACTTGTGTATGCAATTATCACCATCATGCAATTTGTGACATTTTCATTACCCTCACTCATAACCTACATTCATTAACTGTTATTTTCCATGGATTCTTCCTTCCGTCAGCTGGTGATTACTGATCTTCCAATCTCCAAGGATTTGACTATTGTGAACATTTCCTATAAATTGAAGTATACATTATGTAGACTCTTATTCTGACTTTTTAGTCTTACCTTAGTATGCTGCTTTCAAGGTTCAGGCTTGTTTTAGCTTGTGTCAGTACTTCATTCTTTTTTACTTTTAAATATTCCATTGTGTGGATGCATCACATTTTGTTAATGTACTCATCAACTAATAAATATTTGGGTTGCTTTGACTTTTTGGTTATTATGATCAAGGCTGCTAGGAACACTTGTATATATATATATTTGTGTGGACATACTCTCAATTCTGTTGGATATATACCTACCTAGGGGTGGAATTGCTGTATCATATAATAATTTATATTTACCATTTTGAGTAACTATCAAATTTCTTTATAAAGTGGCTACATTATTTTAAACTGCAGCAAATGAGAGTTCCATCTTCTTTATAATGCCACTAACACTAATTATTTTCTATCTTTTTGTTCATAGCCATTCTGTGAAGAAATATCTTATTGTGGTTTTGACTTGTAGTTCCCTAAAGACCATTGATGTTTAGCTTCTTTTCATGTGCTTATTGGCCATTTGTGTATCTTCTTTGAAGAAATGTCTTTTCACATGTTTGCCAAATTTTTATTTATTTTCATCTGCTGTTTTGTTGAGTTTGAAGTGTTTTTAAAATATATTCTTGCTATTAGACTATTGTCAGACATGATTATGAATATGTTCATTGATTTTGTTTATCTTTTTACTTTCTTGATGGTTTTTTTCAAAGCATGGTTTTTCAGTTTAGTGAAGTTCAATTTATTGTTTTTGTTCTGTTGCTTGTGTTTGTGTGTGTATGTGTATGTATGTGTGTGTCTGTGTGTTTGGTATCAAGAAAACCATTGCCTAATCTGAGGTCATAAAGATTTATGCCTATTTTCCTTATAAGTACAAATAGTTTCAACTTAGATTTTGGTTTATGTTCCATTTTTGAGTTAATTTTTGTATATATTGTGAGGTAGGAGCCCAACATCACTTTGCTGTAGTTGTTGAAAAGACTATTTTTCCTACCATTGAATTATCTTTATATTATTGATCATAAATGTCAGAGTTTACTTAAAGACCAATTCCACTGATGTCAAAGTCTGTTTCAAAGTTGTTCTGAAGCTGCATTGATTTCTACAGTAAGTTTTTCAAATATGGAGGTATGAGTCTTTCAATTTTGTTTATCAAAATTGTTTTGGATATTCTAGTTCCCTGAATTTTCAAGAGAATTTTAGAATCATCTCAGTAATTTATGCAAGAAATGAGCTGAATTTTTTAAAGAATTCATTAATTCATTTGAAAACAGGGTGACAGATAGAAAGAGGGGGAGAGAGAAAGAGAGTGAGATCTTCCATCAACTGTTTCACGCCCCAAATGACTGCAACAGCCACGGCTGGGCCAGGCTATAGCCAGGAGTCTGGAACTCCATCCGAATCTCTCATATGTCTTGTAGAGGCCCAAATATTTGGGCCCTCTTCTGATGTCTTCTCAGGCATACTAGCAAGGAGGGGTATTGGAAGCAGAGCAGCTGGGACTACAACCAGTGCTACAATATGGGATACTGGTAATTCAAGTAGTGTTATAACTTACTGTAGCACAATGCCAGCCCCTAATGGGGATTAGAATAAATCTGAAGATAAAATCAGACAGTCTCATCATCTTAACACTGGTAGGTATTTCAGTCCATGAACACAGAATATCTTTCTATTTATTAAGATTTCTTTACTTTTTCATTAATGTTTTGTAGCTTCATTGTGCCAGTAGCCACTTGTTAAAATTATTATTAAATACTTAATTCTTTTTGATGAGATTGTAAACTTGATTTTTTTTCTTTAGGGACAATTTATTGCTAATATATAGATGTACAATAGACTTTTGTATGCTGGTCATGGAAACTCATTGAACTTGTTAATTAATCTAAAATCTTTCTGTGGATTCCTTGGGAATCTCTGTATACAATTCTATATCATTTACAGAAAGCTTCCTTTTTTCTTTTCACTCAAGATGTCTTTTCATCTCTTTTTCTCATCGCTTGTTCCTAGAATGTAGCTCTATAAAAATGTTGAACAGAGTGGTGAGAATAGATATTCTTATCTTACTGCTGATCTTCATGGATAAGATTTCAATATTTCACAGATAAGAAGATGTTGACTATGCATCTTCTGTAGGTTCTGCTTATTAGACCGAGGATATTTTTCTTTTGTTGATTTTTTTTGTCAAAAAAGGGTATGGATTTTATCAAATCATTTTATGTATCTATTTAGATAATCAAATTATTTTGTCCTTTATTTTATCTGTATAAATATTGATTGATTTTGATCAATATTGATTGAAAAAATTTTTTTCAAGCTTCAAGGTAATTGCAGATTATTAAAATGATAATAGTATAACATTCTTAACCATTGGTTTGACAAGGGTCTAAGGCAAAGTCTCACAAAACTATATTTACAGCCATATTGATGCACACAGTCATTTTTTCTCTTCCGCTCTTCTTTTCCTTGCTATTTTTTCATTTTTAATTTTAGCTCCCAAATATAAGGGATAACATATGGTATTTTTCTGTGTCCAGCTTATTTCACTACTATGATGTCTTCCAGTTGTATCCATTTTGCTGCAAATGTAGAATTTTATTCTTTTTTATAGATGAATAATATTCATATTCTACGTTTAAGAGTTGCTTGATTTGGTTTCATATTATTTTGTTGAAGATTTTGCACCTAAAGATATAATGGATAATGGACTGAGTTTTTCTTTTTCTTTTTAAAAGATTTGTTTATTTAAGAATTATTTAGTTATTTGAAAAGTGGAGAGAGAGAGAAAGAGAGAGAGAGAAAGAGAGAGAAATAGAGATCCTCCATCTGCTATCTCTCTCCCCAGATGGCTACAAAAACAAGGGAGGAGCCAGGACAAAGTCAGGATCCAAAAACTACAGAGGTCTCCCACATAGATGGCAGTGGACCAACTACTTGCACCATCTTCCATTGCTTTCCTAGGTACATTAACAGGGAACTGGATTGGAAATGAAACTGCTGGAACTCAAACTAGTGCTCCTATGGGATGCTGGCATAACAGGCAGTGGTTTAACCTGTTGCACAATAATGCCAGCCCCCAACTGTTTTCTTGTGATGCTTTGTTTGGTTTCAGTATCAGGATAATACTGGTCTTATAGCCCAAGTTGGTATTTTTTCACTTTTCAAGAGTTTGCAGGATTGTTACTAATTCTTTAAATATTTATTAGAATTTGCCAGTGGAACTATTTGGTTCTGAGCTTTTATTCGTGGGAAGATTTTGGATTTCTAGTTGAACCCCTTGTTCTGTGTCTATACATATTTTCTATTTCTTCTTGAGTCAGTTTTAGCAAAAAAAGCAGTTTGTTTATGAATTTGTTTGTCTAAGAATTTGTTCATTTATCTAGATTAATGTGCTGATATAAAATTGTACATCATATGACCTTTGTATTCTCTTCACAAGTATTGAAACCTTTCTATGGGGTGGTGGTAAGTGACCTTTTCAAAACTGATTTTAGAAATTTGAGTCTTCTTCTTTTGATCAGTTTAAAGTTTGTCAATTTTGTTGATTGTGAATATTATTAAGATGCATCCTTAGAAGGAAATACAAGAACTTCATTGGGTACTGCTCACTATAGACTTTCAGAGCCTAAAATGATCACTTACTTCCTTATAGAAGAATTTAATTGTCTGTAGCCAACTATTCTCTAAAACAGTTCATATAACTCACTATGGATATATTGTCTGGGAACTAAGAAGAAAACTTCTAAAAATATAATTTTAATTTATATTTCTTTATGGTTTACAAAGATCAATCAATTATATGAAGCATAGTTTCTTAAATTTTCCCCAATATACTACTTCTCTAGTTTATAAGGTATGCTCATTTCAACAGAATAATAATAACGACTTTTCTGAATTATCCGTCTTTGATATCTTAGATTTCTTCATCCAATACAGATTCTACCTACTCATCACTTTTAGTATTAAAAATTTTATTTCGATTCCATCTTTGAGGAATGTCCTATTCTCTCAGTCTATACTCATACAGAAAGTCATTAATCAGTACCCTTGATTATTTGGAACTTTTCCATCATTGTTATGTTTCCCTTGAGTTAGAGTGCCCAGAATTGCATGCTGCATTCTACATGAAAAAAGTACAATGGCTTTGTAACACTAGAGGGTATTTTCTCTGTGTTGTGAAGAGAAGATGGGAGGCCGTGAGAAAATGGTATTTGTCTGAGGGGTATGTTATAGGATGTTAGGTTTGAAATGGTAGGAAATAAAGAAGAAAAGAGTGTCCTGTATTTTTTCCTTCAGGGAAAATTTATTAAATAAAGGTAACAGAATGTATCTTCCAAATTCCATTGTGATGGAAGTACATACATTTTTGGTGAGAATTTCCTACTGCCTACCAAAGTGTCCTTCTGATGTCTCCAATTGGAATCTGATTTGGGGTCTGCATGCTCCATCATTTATCTAAGAGCTCTTTTTTGCATGAATTCTGTTGCTCAGTAGCCAAATGGAAGATTAATCACAGAATTAGCATTTTTACATCACCAACAATCTCTTTTGCAGATGTGCAGTTATGTTACTGAAGTCTGTTGTTTTGCCCTACATTTATTGTTAATAATTAATGTACATTTCTGGGTGAAATTATGTGCTATCACCATCTGGTTAATTTAATAGAAATAGTCAAATCTAAAGCACTTTATTAAATATGTTCAAAATAATCATCATCATTACTATAATACAGCAAGCATCATGTTTTTCCAATAAAAATGCCAGAAAATAGAACAATTGACCATATGTCAATTTACTTACTGTTACCATCAACTAATTTTCTTAAAAACCCTGCTTGTATTATGTAGTCAATGTGAGAACTTACAGAATTAAAAAGTAGGCTATATGAATTCTATTGAATTTTCCATAAAGAGCTTTGATAATAAAAGTAAACTGTATCAGATAGGTGAAGAGAAATTATTTTCTACCTCCTCATATTAGTCTTCATATTGAATATCAAATGAAGATTCTGGAGTGTAACAAGAATATAATTATTTGGCATTTTTCTTCTTGGAACTGTCTAAAGAAAACAAATGATATGAGGTAAGTGTTCCTTTCTGAATTTGTAAAGTGCCAATATAATGAAGAAAACACCATTGAGCCATTATACAGTGTGTCCTTCTTGATAAGTTTTGCTCTGAAGATTGAAGCATAGATCAGCACTGAATTTTTAATATCATCTTGTTAATGCTCTACTTTTATAATAGAATGCTCAATCTTCATGTCAAAGAGATATCGGTAATCTGCCAGAGTTTTCCCACTCCATAGTCAATATTTCTCTAGTCTTGAAGACTCAGCTTCCTCCAAATTGCTCTTCCTCATAATTTAAATGTGTTAGAACACATTTTCCCCTTTCCTTCTCATTTACTCCCCCCTAAAACTAGCCAAGGACAGAATTATAGATTACAGAATTTTCATTTCCTTTGGTGATGTTCCTATTTCCATTTATTTCCTCAGGGGTTTATCTTGCCTCAAATGGTTCCTGATATTTTATGATTTCTGAGTGGATATCTGTTTATGTTGAGATTTCATTCTGCAAAATTTTGCATTGTAGCATATCTTCGACAAGGCCTAGCTGGTCTGTAAGCATGAACAGAATGTGCACTAGTTACACGGTCTCATTTCTGGGATGAGAAATGAACATAAGGCTCAGTAACTGCTCTTGAGAAGAAGGAAATAGACCTGATTTTTATTTATAATCTTAGCTGTCATTTATTGAGCTTTAACCATGTCCTTGATGGCATTTTTAAACACTTTCTATGAATTATTTCTTTTTTTTTGACAGAGTGGACAGAGAGAGAGAGAGAAGAAAGGTCTTCCTTTGCCGTTGGTTCACCCTCCAATGGCTGCCGCGGCCAGCGCGCTGCAGCCGGCACACCGCGCTGATCCGAAGGCAGGAGCCAGGTGCTTCTCCTGGTCTCCCATGGGGTGCAGGGCCCAAGCACTTGGGCCATCCTCCACTGCACTCCTGGGCCACAGCAGAGAGCTGGCCTGGAAGAGGGGCAACCGGGAAAGAATCCGGCGCCCCGACCAGGACTAGAACCCGGTGTGCTGGCGCCGCCAGGCGGAGGATTAGCCTGTTGAGCCACGGCGCCGGCCTTCTATGAATTATTTCTTTGACTGTTCATAGGAATCCTGTGAAAAAGGTTTCATTATTAACCCCATTTTACAGACTGAGAGAATCAAGCAAGAATGATTAATTTGCGGGACTAAAGTCACAAGTAAGAAGCTAAGTGAAAGAGCTGGAATCTGATCTTGGGCAGACCGACTTCAGCAGTGTAGTTCTTAACCGTGACTAAACATTAGAATCACCTGGAGAATTTTGAAATATTCCCAAGACTGGACTTTTTTCCCTTCAGAAGCTAATTAATCTGGAATGGGTACAGGTGATCAATATTTTGAAAACTCTTTTTCAAGTGATTCTACCACATGACTAGAACTGAGAACTCAGGCTGCAGGTACTGCACTCTGAGAGTATAATAACCCAGATTCAGATTCAGCCAGCAGTAGCAGATATCTACAATGTACAATGTGCAGTGTGATTCATTTCACTTGAATGAACTGTGTTACCCCTCAACATAGCACTATGAAGGGAGATAAGCACCATTATCTTTTATAGACACAGAGATTAAACTTTCTAAAATTTCCACTAATAAGCAAAAACCCTGAATATAACCAGATTTTCTTTAATTCCCAAATCCAGAACATTTTAAAGATTCTTAATAGTTTTTATAAATTAACAATCATTTAATGTGTATTTGCCTTGCAAAGGACAATCTGCAACTATTGTGATGGAAATGCATGAAATTATAGTCGATGATTTCCATGAGTTATATTATCAGGTGTTACATTGTATAATATTTGGTGGTTCAGAGAGGAGGCGAATGCTGATATCATTGTCAGGGAATGTTTGACCACTAGGATGCCTCAGAGAAAACAAAAGAAAATGCTTATTTCCAAAGAAAGTTAAATTTTATACTAGGTTTGAGAAAGCAAAAAGCACAACTAGGGCAGACTGGTGGCTGATGTCAGTTGAGAGCCCATATCCAATATGAGTTTGCTACATTAAAAAGCATGACTGGGGCAGGCCTGGTGATTGATGCCAGGTGAGATGCCCATATGCAAAATCAAAGTGTCTTGGTTTGAGTCCTGGCTCTGCTCTAGACTCCAGCTTTCTGCTATTGCACACCCTAGGAGGCTGAGATGATGGCTCCAGTAGCACCCACATCAGAAACCTGGATGTATTTCCTGGCTCCCAGCATTTGGGAAGTGAACCACTGGATTGGAACTGTCTTCTGTCTTTATTTTTGCCCACCCCCATCTACCCCTTCTGTCTCTTTCTTTGTATCTTTGCCTCTTAGTTACAACATACATAAATAAATTTTTTTAAAAAATTTAAAACATAACTATTAACCAAGCTTACCATGTTTACATTAGAATAATGGTGAATAATTGGCAATTATCTCATGTAATTATCATATTGACAAACTGCTTGATATACCTTTGTTCATAAAAATAGGAAAAGTGGAGAATAACTTCTTTTTTGGCTACAGAGACACACTGATGGGAAATGCCAAATATTTGAATTATTTTGGGGACCATAATTAATTAGCTTTCTTCCCTCTGACTGTGGTACATTTGGTGCTCAAATAGAATACAGAGCAACATAGCAGTTTTTGCTTCCATGGCTTCATGAGTGACATATTTTTTCCCCAAGATTATATATAGAGAGATGAGTTGAAGCCCCTCAATATGAATTCTTCTTGAACTGGATGTATTGCTCAATTTTCCTCAAATCACAGGAATGGTACAGGGACTAATTAGTTGAGCCCCAATGTGACTCTTTGTAGTATTTGCTATAAAGTAACCATATTGTTTTAATTAGACTAATACTCATTTAATATATTTACCATTTTTTTCATTCATGGAGATTTTTATTACACACCTACTATGTACAATTTATAATTCCAAGCATGGAAAATTCACAGTGAATAAAATAAATTTCCTGCTTATATAGAAATTTACCTTCCAGTGGATTTATAAAGAAAGACAGATAACAAATAATAGTAAGTTACGTGATGACAAGTGCTATGGAGATAAATATAGCAGAACAATGAATGCATGAAGAACCCAGAGCAGAGATGCTATTTTTTAGTGGGAAGACTAGTGAAGAAGTGAAGAGAGGAGAAGATTAACCATTTGTATATCTGGGAGGTGAGTTTTTTTCAGCCTAGAAAATAGACAAGGAAAGGTTTTGAGGTGGAAATGGACTTGATACATATGGAAAATGGCCAAAAATCCAGGATGGTTACAACAGAGGAAAGAGGGAGAGGTAAGTGCCTATGTCCTGTGAGGCAGTGGGAAGTTGAATTATGTAGAGTTTTGAATGCCATGGGAAGACTCACTGGAAATGGATAGTTATGATCAGACTTAAGTTTTTTAATAATATTAGAATGTCTGTAAGTAAAAGTAGGAAGATTCATTAAAAAGCTATTGTAATGTTCTTACAAGGGAATGAGAATAACTTGAACTGATTTACTTGGAAGCAGATAAATTGGTTAAATTCTTGTTCTATTTTTCAAAGACATCCAATGAGTTTCAGGGTAAGAGGTTAGCTACCAATTAAAGAAAGGGATAAAGACTGACTTCAAGCTTTTGGACCCAAGCACATGGGAAAATAGGCAATCATTTACAGAGACACACAAGGCAGCAGAAGGATCAGGTTTGGATTAAAGTGAAGAGTTTACTTTATACAGCTTTCAGTCAAGTGCCTAGTGGACATTTAATCATTGAAACTAAGAAAGTATTTGATAATAAGATCATGGAGTTTAGTGGAGAGCCCAAGCATTTAGAAAATGTTTAAAGTCACAACCTTGGATGAAACCAATTGGAGCATGTTTGCAGATGAGGAAGATATCCAAAGTGTCAGCCTTTGAGAATTCCAATATTCAGAGTTCGGTAAAATGAGAAGTTAGAAAAGCAGTTTGAGGAGGAGCATCCAGTGTGCTAGGATATTACGTAACAATAGAATTCCAAAGACCAGAGAAGGAAGGGCTTCAGGAAAGTAAGTGTGATTATTTTTCAAATGCTGCTTCTAATGAGAAGGGTAGGAAGAAGGCTTAAATTTGATTACTGATTTTAGCAATATAAGGCCATTGTTGACTTCAGCAGAAAACTTTCAATTGATTTATTAAAGAATGTCAGAGTTGAATTCTTGTAAAGATGTTTACCTTACTTTTTTGGACAGGTGAATGAAACAGAGATCCTTTATGAATCTCTCATTCCTTGAATTCTATTGGTGTATCTTCTAATATCTTGATCAGGAACCTGGGTCTTTGAATTCAATATGATATGTGAACTAATTTTCTTGGCTGTGGACATGGTTAAATATAACACATGGACAGAAAAGCTATTGTTTGATCTGTGTTACTTCAAACAACCATATGAATTCCATACTTTCCCATAGTGATCCAGATAGACATCATCCAGATACAAACTAAAACTTTGAGAGACAGGAATTTCATAGCTAAAGGTTTGAAGTAACTCAAAATTGTTCTTAACACACTGATGAGAAAGAGAAAGCATCTTAAAACTCATTATTTCAGAGTTTTATGAGTGTTTGCCCACATGCATTACCAAACTCTTAATCCATAAATTATAAGAATGAACATATTTACCAAAGTTGACCAAACATGATGTATTGTTGAGCCTAATGAGAAAGTGAAATAATAGTCAAGAGTAATGTTATATTGATGATGTTTGAATGCATTTTGGGTTGGAGGCAAATCTGTATGTCAACATACTCTAAGCTCCTAACATTGTGGTATCTTACCATTTTATGTATGAAGGGAATAAATATCAAATAAGTAGTTTTAAAACCCCGAACAAAGCACCTATCTGCATTTATATTTTGACATCTGTCTCTATCCTGTGTACTCTTCTTGACCTAAGCATGACCCTCTGCTTTACACTTCTCTAAAGGAAGCCATTTCTGTACATTTGATGTAAGTTTCTCTTATTCGAGAATTTTCATGTTGGAGGGAGGCATTTAACATTTTTTGACCTTCATTTTAGCTTTTTAAAATAGAAATTTGGCTTAGGTGGTCTGTATGTTCTCTTTGGTGCTGAAAAATTAGAAATTTTATGGGTATATGTTAATAAACATGAAATCATGCTGTTAGACATGAAGAGTGACTTGAAGTTCTCTTTTTCCCATAAGAGCAGGAATGATGATGCTCAGTCACATTAGAAAAAGAGAAGAAAAGGTTACACAGTATCTCATAATCCTGAGATGTGGTGTGTAATTATCCATTTGCAAAGGACTTTCTTTATGTTCTGTTTCACTGGGAAAGTTAGAGCAAAGTGAAAATAAAGTTCTGCAATTATGAAATCTGCTCACTTGGCTCTTTCTGCTCTTCAAAGTAAATTCTGTGTTAATAGAGAGAAGTTAGTTAGTGTAACAGATCCCTAATTTGTTACCATTGTAATTATTTTTTTTCAGACTCATTAACACTTGTGAATGAATTTAATGCTCAGGAAAATGATGGACTTAGCTGTAGTTTGGTACAGGCATGGGATAAAGACTAGTTTGATACAGGCATGGGATAAGCACCTCTTTCTTTTTTTTTTTTTTTTTTTTTTTGGACAGGTAGAGAAAGAGAGAGCGAGAGCGAGAGAGAGAAAGGTCTTCTTTTCTGTTGGTTCACCCCCTAAATGGCCGCTACGGCCAGTGTGCTGTGCCGATCAGAAGCCAGGAACCAGGTGCTTCTCCTGGTCTCCCACGTGGGTGCAGGGCCCAAGCACTTGGGCCATTCTCCACTGCACTCCCAGGCCACAGCAGAGAGCTGGACTGGAAGAGGAGCAACGGGGACAGAACCCGGCGCCCCAACTGGGACTCAAACCTCAGGTGCTGGCGCCAAAGGCGGAGGATTAGCCTAGTGAGCCGCAGCGCTGGCTGATAAGGACCTTTTAAATTGCTTACAAGTATCTAATTTTTTTTTCAGTTAGAAGGAATCCTCCTTCATACCTTTGGAGAATTGTTTACTTGAGATTAAGTTCCCCGGATATCACCAAATGATCATTCATTCACTCAATATTTATTTAGCACTATGTGCATATTTTCTGCCAAGTACTAAGGGCCAAGCAGGATATAAGTTAGAGCTTCCATTCCTATGAGAAACACAGACATTTAAAAACATTGCTAAAAAGTATAGTTCATCTTATGATGAGAAAACATGATGATGTGGAAATGGGATCTTGGCAAGTAATTGCTATGGAAGAAGGGTCTGTGCTTAAGGTAGGGATCAGGGAAGCTCTGGAAGATGTAAGAGTTAAACTGAAACATAAAGAGTGATTGGAGTTAGCCATATGAATGGTATATGTATATCTGTATTGTATTTGTATTTATTCCCATGTGACTGCATGGGAAGAGTATAATAGAGAATTAGATGGGAAAATGACATATGCAAAGAAAATATGACAACACTAAGAAAAAAAGTAGACCCTATATTGATGGAATAGATAGAATACTGTAAGGTGAAGGAAAATTGGTGGGAGATGATACAATGGAAGTGAGTAGGGGGAAATGGGATAAAATTGAAAAATGTTAAGAAGTTTTATATTTAATCCTAAAAGCAACAATAAAGAGAATGATACAATTAGGTATGTCTTAAAGAATGATCATATAACTTCTATCATATAACTTCAGTTAACTGAACTGCAGATGGGGAAACCAGGAAGTCTAGAGACCAGTTAATACATTCATTCCCTAGTCCAGTCCAGAAGAGGGATGATAGCATCTTGGACTAGGTCATTTGGACTGTGTCCTGAGCTTCTAGAATTATTTAAGGAATGAAACTACCTGGAGTTGATTGGGTGTAAGGAATAATGGACAGGGAGAGTGCAGGATTTCCTGGTTTCTGGTTTGGGTAATTGGGTAAGTTGGTGTGAGGGGTGGTGTTATCACTTAAGATGGGCAACTAAGGAGTGTGACTGAGATGGGAAACTTTTTTTTTCACTTTTGTCTGCTCTTTTTTTTTTAACTTTTATTTAATGAATATAAATTTCCGAAGTACAACTTATGGATTACAATGGCTTCACCCCCATAACTTCCCTCCCACCCACACCCCTCCCATCTCCCGCTCCCTCTCCCCTTCCATTCACATCAAGATTCATTTTCAATTCTCTTTATATACAGAAGATCAGTTTAGCATATATTAAGTAAAGATTTCAACAGTTTGCACCCACATAGAAACACAAAGTGAAAAATACTGTTTGAGTACTAGTTATAGCATTAAATCACAATGTACAGCACATTTAGGACAGAGATCCTACATGAGGAGTAAGTGCACAGTGACTCCTGTTGTTGACTTAACAATTTGACACTCTTGTTTATGGCATCAGTAACCACCCTAGGCTCTTGTCATGAGTTGCCAAGGCTATGGAAGCCTTTTGAGTTCACCAACTCTGATTATATTTAGACAAGGTCGTAGTCAAAGTGGAAGTTCTCTCCTCCCTTCAGAGAAAGGTTCCTCCTTCATTGATGACCTGTTCTTTTCACTGGGATCTCACTCACGGAGATCTTTCATTTAGGTTTTTTTTTTTTTTTCCCAGAGTGTTTTGGCTTTCCATGCCTGTAATACTCTAATGGGCTTTTCAGCCAGATCTTCGTGCCTTAAGGGCTGATTCTGAGACCAGAGTGCTGTTTAGGACATCTGCCATTCTATGGGTCTGCTGTGTATGAGATGGGAAACTTAAGAGGAAGGCTAAGGATGGAAGATGCAAGAAGGTGGGAATTATGAATTAATTTTGTATTTTTTTGAAACTGAGGGATATACAAGGCATTTAGGTGGAAGTGTCAAGAATCCAATGAATGTATGAGTCGGAAATGCAGCAGCTGACTCCAGATGAGATCTTCCAACTGTTTGTGTGTAGATGTTCTCAGTCTTTGAAACATCATGACTACCCTGTAGTTTCTTAGTTCATCTTATCTCTGTGTTCTTGTCATCTCCTATCAAAAGAGAGTTCCTTACTTAGGGGCAAAAACAATAGATGGAAGAAAAATTTTTGTCACACCTACAGCAACTGGCACAGTTTCTTACACTGGAACATTACTACATGACTGCTTGCCAAAGGGAGTTGTCTTTTATCAACTTCCTTTATCTGCTTGGACTTAGTTCTGCTTGCTGTACTGGGGGATCACTCCTCTCTCCTTTTCTACTATAAACCCCACTTGGTTCTCAGATCTAGTTCTTCATAGTCTGCAGAAGACAACATAAAATTCAAACAGAAACTAAACTGCGTGAAATGGCATAGGTAGAACAGTATCAGTTTATATTATTTCTGAGTTGGGTAATCATTGTTTAGTCCTATTATTTCTATAGGCCTCAGTTTACCTGTATATTAAAGAGATGGTCTGAAAGATCCCATCTTACTCCTGCAAACTCCAATTCAAGTTTATTTTCCCTCTTTTCATGGAATTTCTTTTAAAAAATTCTGTTATGCTCTGAGCTGCATATATTGGCATTTCTATTCTTAAACATATGGTTATTTATGTACTTTTTGAATTTTCTGTGTTTATGTAGACTGAAAGGCTCATAAAAGGTATATATTCTAGTTCTCAATATAACCTCAGTCTATTGCAATGATGAATACAAGATGCTCAACACACATTTGGTGAATGCAACTGTATGGGAGTAAAGCATCACAAACAGGCATATGGAAACTACACCAATTTTTCATGCTTTTGTCTTGCACTGCTACTCTGCAACATGGTGTTGTGGAAAATAAGTTAAAGTCTGTTTTTCTCTGACTTGCTCAGGGTAATATTAGATGAAAATATCCCAGGTTAGTATAGGAGAATTTCTCTGTTTCTTTATATAGTAAAAAAAATTTCTTACTACATTTCCCCAAGTAGCCTCCAACCTCAACTGTATTTTCCAAGAACTTGGCAGTTTTTATGTAAATGGGATTAGATAAATAACAAATGTAGAAATTATCTCAAGTTGTCTACTAGTGATATTATCATTCACATGAATTGTGTTAGCAGAGAGAGAAAGAGCAATGTTATAACACTTGCAATGTGCACTATGACTTATCTCAAGAATTAATCAGATGAGAGAAAGAGGTGACTTTTTCCAGGATTAAGAAATAATCCTATATCACATCCCACATAATATTTGAAAATTAAATAAGGTAGAAATCATTGAAATAGTGATGAAACCTGGAGACTTCTGATACAATTTTCTCTTTGTGATCCTCCTTTCTGTACATTTTGGCAGAATTGTTAGATTTCTGGAGGGGTTAGGAGGTCTTTAAGTTTCTAGCCTTTCAACTCAGTGTTTCTCAGTGCCAGTGTATGGTTTGGTCTTTGTTTCTTTTATTTCCAGAATTTCACAAGATAGTGTGGGGGGTTTTTAGAGATGAAGAAAATGTAGCCCTTGCATCACTTAGAAGGATAATCGGTCCCCCATGCTCAAAGCAAGGAGAACACCCCATATAAGATATTAGCACTGCATATTTTTCTGCTGTGCAGGAGTTGAAGCAGGTGATCCTCACAGTCTCTTCCAGTTTTCACATTCTGTGATTCTAAGTGTTAATGATGTGACCATGTGCGTTAAGTGCTTTGAGCTCAGGAGTAATGCACTATATAAATTCAAGGACCATTACGTGCATAATCACAGCTGCTAAGCAGGGACAAATTCCCTATTTGCATGATATCCTCAAGAAATCCCAAGGGAAGAATTGTTTAGGATCAAAAAAAAAATTACCTTTTTTTTTTTAAAGAAAGGAAGAATGGAAAGAAGGAAGGAAGGGAAGGAGGAAGGAAGGAAGCCCTCTCCACTTGAAAAACTTTTCCTCGATGTGTGACCTCAGGTAAATAATTCATTTGTCCTTTAGGAAAATATCCCAAATAATTTCCTCCGCTGATTCAAGTAAAACCTCTAATGCCAAGCCATGCTGGTTGCCAGAAGTGTGTCTAGGTTAATTGCACACCTGCATTTTATTTCAAGTAAATTGCATGGCGCACCCCCCCCCCCACCTCAACCCCCCTTGTGCCCCTCACAAAGCAGGAGCCCACCTGTCTGGAGGCTCTTCAGGCAATGAAGGGATGCAGGAAAAAATTAGTCATCCTTTTTTCTTCCCTGTGACTTCTTTGACCTTGAGACTTCTAATGGCATCTCAGACAAAATGAACATAATCTAATGGACAGCGGGGAAGAGGGAACGGCTGGGTACATCTGTCGTATTACTGGGCTGTCTGAACAGTCAATGAAGCAGGGCCAAACCATAAGAGGCCTGTTCAGTTTAGCTCCAGGGTCTGCAGAGAAGGAGCACAATCATTTATCTTTATTTACTGAACTCTGCTTTCTGTTTAAGAAAAAAAAAATTGACAGGTTGACAAAAACCCGCGTTGGCGCTGCCCGCTGCCCAGAGATAAATGCTATTTGTGCTCTGGAGAGTCAAGGACAGCACACAATGCCCTTTAGCTGGTTTCAGTAGGTGCCTATTCTATGGAAACAAAAATGCCAAGGCACTGGGATCCTCTTTCCTCACCACACATTCACATCCTCGAATGGAAGGATCCCTGATGAATCCACAAAAGGAAGTCTTCCAAGGAATAGGAGGAAGACTTATCTAGGCAAGCAAACCAGGCTGGAGGAATTTAGACAAGAGAACTGGAAAAGGAAGACAACAGGGAATATCTCACAGGTTTCTTTATTATGAGATGGTGAGAGATCTACCCATGGCATCTGTAACATAGTACACTTGCTGTTAGGCCAACAAAAGGGAGACAGAAATCATGCATGTTCCAGCTGCAGAATTTTACTCTGAGTTGTAGAGCAGGAATTCTGAATTAGGATTGTAAAATCCTGTCCAACTATGCCTCTTTCTCACTAGGTCACATCATTCATCCTTTTAGTGTCATATCTACAGCTTAACACACTTTTCTTTGAATAGTCATCAGCAAAGTGGCATTCCTGCCTCTCAGAGTGTAAGTCTCTCCACCAGGGGTGAAGGAAATGTAAGAGCTTCTTCTTTTTTTTTTTTTGATTTTTCTCTTCTATGTCATTTTTTCAATTTTCTCTTTGCTGTGAATGTCTTACAATGTGTATAATGTATTTTTACAAATGTATCATCTAGATATGGTTTTTTTTTTTTTTTTTTGACAGGCAGAGTTAGACAGTGAGAGAGAGAGACAGAGAGAAAGGTCTTCCTTCCGTTGGTTCACCCCACCAGATGGCCGCTATGGCTGGCCAGCGCGCTGTGCTGATCTGAAGCCAGGAGCCAGGTGCTTCCTGCTGGTCTCCCATGCAGGTGCAGGGCCCAAGCACTTAGGCCATCTTCCACTTCCTTCCCAGGCCACAGCAGAGAGCTGGCCTGGAAGAGGAGCAACCGAGACAGAACCTGGCGCCCCAACCGGGACCAGAACACGGAGTGCAGGGGCCGCAGGCGGAGGATTAGCCTAGTGAGCCGTGGCGCTGACATCTAGATAGGTTTTATAACCTGAAAGAAGAGATAAGTGTAAAAAAGCTTTTTTTTTTGAAATTGTTATTTATTTAAAAGATGCACACAAAAACATATATGTACACACACAGAGGCAGAGAACTCCCATCTGCTGGTTTGCTCCCAAATGCTTGCAACAGCTGCAGCTGGGCCATGCTGAAGCCAGGAGCAGGAAACTCAGTCCTAGTCTCTCATGTGGGTGGCAGGGATCCAAGTGCGATTATCACCTTGTGACTTCCAGAGTGCACAATAACAGTAACGTGAAATAGGGAGTGGGACAGGGACTGAAACGTGTTGGAATGCAGGTGTCCCAATCAGTGTCTTAACCAATATGCCAAACAGGTGCCCACATGGAACTTTTTTTTTTTATGGGAAGCTTTAATAAACCAAACCTGAGACCATCTTGGAGCTTTAGGAATGTGCTATTGCCACTGGCATTAATCCTCCATGCTACTTATCCAGACTCAACATAAACTATTTAAAAAAGAAAAGAAGAAGAAGAAAGGTTTCCAGAAATCCTGAAGAATAGTTACCTCTTTATCTCATCTGATTAATTCTTGAGATAAGTCATGGTGCACATTTCAAGTGTTATAACATCCCTCTCTCTCTCTCTGCTAACACAATTAATGTGAATGCTAATATCACCAGTAGACAATTTTGGAGATAATTTCTACAGTTGTTATTTATCTCATTCCATTTACATAAAAACTGCCAAGTCCCTTGGAAGACACAAATTGAGGCTGGAGGTTGACTGGGGAGGTGGAGGAAGAAATTTAAGGCTTGGGCATTTGGGCATCAGAGTTTTAGGAAGGTAGCTGGGACTTTGTTTACCTCATGAACCTGCTTTAGGAAGCTGCAGATAACAATCCTAAAGTAGACTCATCAGTTTTCTTCCTTGACTAGCTTTGCTGTTTGCCTTTTAAATCCTTGCTCCGACTGTGTAGAAAAGAAGCAAGTGTGAAGTACAGCTATGTGCCTGTGAAGTGTTTTAATGTCGGAAGATTAAATGGAGCTCTGAGTGGAGGCTGGGGCCCAGATTCTGGAGCCAGGGTTGATGCATGTCTCACTGCAAGGGTTGCTGCAGCCCTAGTTGTTGCCCAGAAGCATTGGTAGAGGCTTAGAATGAGTTGAGGCAAGGTAAGGATGGATTTATTAGAGTGCCAGAGTGGAAAAGTTTGAAGAGGAGTTTTAATGGATTCTACCAACACAAAGTTGTCTCATTACATGGGTATTAATGAACCAGACATCAGAGTATGGGTAGAATGACAAGAGGCCATGCAGAAGCTGTCAGTGGAAGAAGCATACGTGTTGGTGACCCAGAATGAGTAGGTTAGGCTTACTACAACTGGTCCTTGAATTATCTGCAGTGGAACCTGGGGGCTTGTACATTCTGTGAGACAAAATTGGCAGCTGTGGAAGCCAGCACATTGGGGAAGATATAACCTTATGTCTCCAAAAGTCACTTTAGAAGTTTGTGTTCCATGGTGTCTGCTGGCTTGTAAAGCTGTCACAGTGTCAGGTTTTGTCATGTGAAGGAAACTCACCTTGACAGATGTGGCAGATGGGGCCACCAGAATCTGACCCTGCAGACCAGAGCTGTTGAAGAAGCAATTTCATAAACATAGTTTTGAGTACTAAAGATTCTACAAAACCCTGTAAGCCCGATTTTCCTTGCTCCAAGCTGTTTGCTAAAATTGTTGGTTATTATCTTCTACCCTCTGAGGAAACAATCACTAGGATAATTTTATTGCATTAACTAAGAAAACAATAAATTTATTATATATATTTCATCCATTTACTTGATGATTTACATTAATAAAAACAATTTGGTGGCATTATGATGAGTATTTTTGAAAGTGACTCAACTAATTATTGTTTTGTATCTATTTTGTTATAATTGGATAACTCAACTCACAGCTATTAGGAAAATTATTTTGAGATATTAAGCATAATCACTACTTTGTTCCTTGATGTTAATTTCTTATATATTTATATAATCATTATATACTTGTATCCATGAAGGCTGTATACTTTTTATTCATTAAAATTTGTTCAGGATATGAGTTTTTGTTCCTGTTTGGTTTACGAAGCACTGAATATTTAGCTAAATGCAAGTACTGTGGAAGGTACTGGAGTGGAAGGCACAGACCTTGTGGGATATCAAACATGATACTCCAGGGCATTCTTTGGTGTAAAAATAAAACACAGTGGTTCAGGGCTTAGCACGAAAACAGATGACTTCTCTTCCATTTCATAATATAAGGTAGATCCTTGTATGTTTCCTTTGAGACTGTGCTCCAGTGCTGGGATGAGGGTCCAGGATCCTTCCACTTCAGGATTCTCTCACCTTCTACACAAGGCTTGTTTGGTCCTGACAAATGGAAAGATGATTAGAGGATTGTGGATTTCAGGTTTATAGCTGGAATTCCATTCTTTATCATTTCAGAGGCCATTTTGTTGACTGAATCCTAATCATCTTCTCAGCACTTTTTTTTTTTTTTTTACTTTAAGTTTTCTGATCTCTTCCTCAAGTACAACAAGCTCATTTGGCATGTGATCTAACTTCCCAATTATACCTGGCCACAGTTTCACCAAGAGTTTTCCACTGAATAATATTGTCTGCCATCTTTCCAACCTCTGTGTTTTTTTCCCCAGCCTCAGGAGTTTATACTCGCTATGTCAGTGCCACACATATTAGGTGCTTGTTACAGCAATCCCTGGCTGTTCTGTTTAGTTATATTATGATTCAGTAATAAATAAACCATAGAAGTAGATAGAGATGATGAGCATAGTTAAATCTAGGAATGTCTGCAGGGTCCAGATTACACGGAAGTGAGAAAAAATTGTGATTTAGATTTAGCAAGGACTTGCACATACAAATTTGAAGAAATAGAGTAACCATTTAGGAGAAGATTGCTATAACCTGAAAAAGAAAAGCAAAGGCCTATACCAAAGTTGTGTGGAGGAAAAAAAAAGGGGGAGGTGGGAAAGAAGGATATGAAAAATATCCTGAAGGAAGAACATCTGGCTTTGCAGGAAAAGTAGTCAATCAAAGTCAAAAGAACTGGTCCTCATTCCTTTTTTTTAAAAAAAAAAACTTTTATTTAGTAAATATAATTTTCCAAAGTACAGTTTATGGATTACAATGACTTTTCCCCCCCCAAAACTTCCCTCCCACCCGCACCCCTCCCATCTCCCGCTACCTCTCCCATTCCATTCACATCAAGATTCATTTTCAATTCTCTTTATATACAGAAGATCAATTTAGCATATATTAAATAAAGATTTCATCAGTTTGCACCCACACAGAAACGCAAAGTGTAAAATACTGTTTGAGTACTAGTTATAGCATTAAATCACCTTGGACAACACATTAAGGACAGATCCCACATGAGAAGTAAGTACACAGTGACTCCTGTTGTTGACTTAACATTTTGACACTCTTGTTTATGGCGTCAGTAATCACCCTAGGCTCTTGTCATGAGTTGCCAAGGCTATGGAAGCCTCTTGAGTTCGCCAACTCTGATCTTATTTAGACAAGGTCATAGTAAAAGTGGAAGTTCTCTCCTCCCTTCAGAGAAAGGTACCTTCTTTGATGACCTGTTTTTTCCACTGGGATCTCACTCGCGGAGATCGTTCATATAGGTCGTCTTTTTTTTTTTTCCTAGAGTGTCTTGGCTTTCCATGCCTAAAATATTCTCATGGGCTCTTCAGCCAGATCTGAATGCCTTAAGGGCTGATTCTGAGGCCAGAGTGCTATTTAGGACATCTGCCATTCTATGAGTCTGCTGTGTATCCCACTTCCCATGTTGGATCATTCTCTCCCTTTTTTATTCTATCAGTTAGTATTAGCAGACACTAGTCTTGTTTGTGTGATCCCTTTGACTCTTAGACCTCTCAGTGTGATTAATTGTGAACTGAAACTGATCACTTGGACTAGTGAGATGGCATTGGTACACGCAACCTTGATGGGATTGTATTGGAGTCCCCTGGCACATTTCTAACTCCACCATTTGGGGCAAGTCGGATTAAGCATGTTCCAAATTGTACATCTCCTCCCTCTCTTATTCCCACTCTTATATTTAACAGTTTCAACACTTAAGTTTCAACACTTATTTAAGTTTCAACACTTAAGAATAACTGTGTGTTAATTACAGAATTCAACCAATAGTATTACGTAGAACAAACAAACAAATATTAAGAGGGATAATGTATTAAGTTGTTCATCAACAGTCAGGGCAAGGGCTGATCAAGTCACCGTTTCTCATAGTGTCCCTTTCACTTTAACAGGTTTCCTTTTTGGTGTTCCATTAGTTGTCACCAATCAGGGAGAACATATGATATTTGTCCCTTTGGGACTGGCTTAATTCACTCAGCATGATGTTTTCCAGATTCCTCCATTTTGTTGCAAATGACCAGGTTTCATTGTTTTTGACTGCTGTATAGTATTCTATAGATACATGTCCCATAATTTCCTTATCCAGTCTACTGTTGATGGGCATTTCAGTTGATTCCAGGTCTTAGCTATTGTGAATTGAGCTGCAATAAACATTAAGGTGCAGACAGCTTTTTTGTTTGCCGATTTAATTTTCTTTGGGTAAATTCCAAGAAGTGGGGTGGCTGGGTTGTATGGTAGGGTTATATTCAGATTACTGAGGAATCTCCAGACGGACTTCCATAGTGGCTTTACCAGTTTGCCTTCCCACCAACAGTGGGTTAGTGTCCCTTTTTCCCCACATCCTCTCCAGCATCTGTTGTTGGTAGATTTCTGAATGTGAGCCATTCTAACCAGGGTGAGTTGAAACCTCATTGTGGTTTTGATTTGCATTTCCCTGATTGCTAGTGCTCTTGAACATTTTTTCATGTGCCTGTTGGCCATTTGGATTTCCTCTTTTGAAAAATGTCTACTGAGGTCCTTCGCCCATCTCTCAAGTGGGTTGTTTGTTTTGTTGTTGTGGAGTTTCTTGATCTCATTGTAGATTCTGGTTATTAATTCTTTATCTGTAGCATAGTTTGCAAATATTTTTTTCCCATTCTGTCGGTTGCTTCTTCACTTTCCTGACTGTTTCTTTTAGGAGGTGAGGGCGATCTGGCTGTGATATCTATCACTCCATTGATTGCCAGCGTTGATTCAGTCCTCATTCCTATTACTCAACTTATTTGTGCTTTAATTTTCTTTATTCCTTAAAGCCCCACTCTAATACTGAGGTGATCAAACCTGACCAAATTGTTTCTAAGTTTGAGAAGCAAATGATATTAAGTATGTTAATGATGTGGTTAAGTCATTTAGTGTAAAAGAAGCATTTAAAGTGGCTGCATACTATCCAAAGCAAATTCATAGATTCAATGTGATCCCAGTCAAAGTACCATAGATGTTCTTCTCAAGTCTGCAAAAAATGACCCTAAAATTCATCTAGGATTACAAGGGACCCTGAATAGCTAAAACAATCCTAAAACATAAAAATAAAGTAGGAGGCATGATAATACCAGACTGCAAGACATATTATAGGGCAGTGATATTACTGGCATATGAACATCATGTGGACTATTGGAACAGATTAGAAACTCCAGAAATTTATCCATGCATCCACCACCAAATAATCTTTGACAAATGAGCTAAAATCACTCCTGGATAAAGAACAATTTCTTTAGTGCCGGCACTGTGATGCAGTGAGTTAAAGCCCTGGTCTGAAGGGCTGGCATCCCATATGGGCACCGGTTTGAGATCTGGCTGCTCCAGTTCCAATCCAGCTCTCTGTTATGGCCTGAGAAAGCAGCAGAAGATGACCCAAGTCCTTGGGCTCCTGCAACCATGTAGGAGACCCGGAGAAAGCTCCTGGCTCCTGGCTTTGGATCGACGCAGCTCCGGCCATTGGGGCCAATTGGGGGAGTGAACCATTGGATGGAAGACCTCCTTATCTCTCTCTTTCTCTGCCTCTCCTCTGCATAACTCTGACTTTCTAATAAATAAATAAATAAATAAATAAATCTTTAAAAAAGAGCAATCTCTTCAACAAATGGTGCTGTGGAAATATTGTATCTCTGCATGTAGGAGTATGAAGCAAGACCCCTACCTTATACTTTATACAAAGATCAACTCACAATGGATCAGGGATCTAAATCTGAGACCTGAAATCATCAAATCACTAGAGGAAAAGACAGGGGAAATACTGTGAGGTATTGGCATAGTTAAAGACTTCTTGGATAAGACCCTAGCAGCACAGGTAATAAAGGAAAACATAAACAAATGGGGTTACATAAAGCTAAGATGTTTCTACACAGCAAAAGAAATGCTACAAAATAAAAGGGCAGCCGCCAGCGCCTAGGCTCAATAGGCTAATCCTCTGCCTGTGGCGCCGGCACCCTGGGTTCTAGTCCCAGTGGGGGTACCGGATTCTGTCCCGGTTACCCCTCTTCCAGTCCAGCTCTGTGCTGTGGCCCAGGAGTGCAGTGGAGGATGGCCCAAGTGCTTGTGCCCTGCACCCGCATAGGAGACCAGGAGAAGCACGTGGCTCCTGGCTTCGGATCAGCACAGTGCGCCAGCCGCAGTGGCCCTTGGAGGGTGAACCAATGGTAAAGGAAGACCTTTCTCTCTGTCTCTCTCACTATCCACTCTACCTGTCAAAAAATTTAAAAATAAATAAATAAATAAAAGGGCAGCCAATATAATGGGATAAAGTATTTACAAACTATATATCTGATAACGGATTAATATCCAGGATATATAAGGAGCATAGGAAACTCAGCAACAACAAAATAAGCAATCCAGGTTAAGTTAAGAAATGGGCTAAGGATAGGAACAGGTGTTCTTCACAGGATAACATTCAAATGGCCCAGATACATGAAAGATGCTCAGAATCACTAGCCATCAGGTAAATGCAAACAAAAACCACAATGAGGTTTTACCTCATCTCAGAATGACTCTCATCCAAAAATCCAATAAGTAACAAATGCTAGCTAGGAGGAAAAGACACCCTACACACTGATACTGGGAATGTAAACCTGAGCAACCATTACGGAAGACAGTATGGAGATTCCTTAGAAATCTGAAACTAGATCTGTCATATAACCCAGTCATCCTTCTCCTGGGAATTTACCCAAATGAAATAAAATCAGTATATGAAAGAATTATTTGTACTCCCATGTTTACTGCAGCTCAATTCATAATAACCAAGATATGGAATAAACTCAGATGTCTATCAACTGATTACCCGATTAACAAATTGTGGTGTATCTACACTATGATTCAGCCATAAAAAGAATGAGATCCTGTTTTTCTCAACAAAATGGGTACAATTGGAGACCATTATGCTTAATGAAATAAACCAGTACCAAAAAGACAAATTTCATATTCTTTCCATGATTTTTGGTAACTAGTATACAGAGTACAAAAATTACATGAATGAAATTGCCATGTTGATATTTGATTATTGTTTGTAGCCATTGTCTATATACTCTTGATGAGCAGTGGTTTTCCTACTTGACACTTGTTGAATTCTTTATTTAACAGGGATATCCTTGTGATTATAAAGTAAATTTAAAGTATGTCATTTTACAAATTAAAAGAAAACATAAAAACATTAGTCAAAGGGATCACATAAACAAGACTAGTGTCTGCTGATACTAACTGATAGAATAAAAAAGAAGAGAATGATCCATCATGGGAAGCGGGATACACAGCAGCCTCATAGAACGGCAGATGTCCTAAACAGCACTCTGGCCTCAGAATCAGCCCTTAAAGCATTCAGATCTGGCTGAAGAGCCCATGAGAGTATTTTAGGCATGGAAAGCCAAGACACTCAGGAAAAAAAATAAAACAAAACAAAAACAAAACAAAAAAAACACACCTATATGAACGATCTCCGCGAGTGAGATCCCAGTGGAAAAAACAGGTCATCAAAGAAGGAGGTACCTCTCTCTGAAGGGAGGAGAGAACTTCCACTTTTACTATGACCTTGTCTAAACAAGATCAGAGTCGGCGAACTCAAAAGGCCTCCATAGCCTTGGCAACTCATGACAAGAGCCTAGGGTGATTACTGACGCCATAAACAAGAATGTCAAATTGTTAAGTCAACAACAGGAGTCACTGTGCACTTACTCCTCATGTAGGATCTCTGTCCTTAATGTGCTGTACATTGTGATTTAATGCTATAACTAGTACTCAAACAGTATTTTACACTTTGTGTTTCTATGTGGGTGCAAACTGTTGAAATCTTTACTTAATATATGCTAAACTGATCTTCTGTATATAAAGAGAATCGAAAATGAATCTTGATGTGAATGGAATGGGAGAGGGAGCGGGAGATGGGAGGGGTGCAGGTGAGAGGGAAGTTATGGGGGTGAAGCCATTGTAATCCATAAGCTGTACTTTGGAAATTTATATTCATTAAATAAAAGTTTAAAAAAATAAAACAAAATTAAAAGAAAAATAAGAAAGGAAGGAGGAGAGAAGGTGGGAGGGAGGGAAGCGTTAGGGTGGGAAGTGTCATTATGCTGTTAAAACTGTATATATGAAATATATGAAATTTGTTTCCTTTATATAAATAAAAAAAGAAACAAAAATAAAGTGCAAAGCTTTGTGACTTTGGTCACTGTGAGGTGGCAAAATCCCTAACAAAATGTTAAGAAGGGCTGGGTAAATGATGATGCATTTGGTTTTGGCTGCAGTAAGTCAGATTTTTCACCCAAATCTTCAGATGGGTGTATCCAGCACAATCTGTCATAATTGTGGTCCTCAGAATAAGGCCCTGAGATGTTGCAGTGTGAAAATGATTCATTATGGAGAATTTAGTAAGAAAGTGGGGAAGTGGGTCAGTAAATGGAGATACTGAGAATCCAGGCAGGTGCTCTTGGAGGGTAACCTCACCCTGACCCAGGAAAACTCTGGATGTTAAGCTCTGCCTCCACATTCATCCCAAATGAGATGAGGGAGTTGGGCTTTTGTTTTTCTGCAGCCCTAGTGTTCAGTTGTTGGTGAGGAGTCTAGGGACACAAACTTCTAGGTCATTCTTGTTCTTTGCCTGAGCTGGCAAACTGGCTTCAGAGCCAGGGATCAAAATTCAGTGGTGGTTTGTCAGATCAGAAGCTAGGGGCAGAAACAGCAAAGGAATCCAATGGGATATTGGGGATGCTCAAAAAGTATAGTTTTTGATTTGGGGAGAAGGTGTAGAGTGAGTAATATTTTGTTTTCTAACATTTGAAAAGTAATTTAATTAAGGATTCTCCATGTTAATGTATTTTTAAAAGTATTTCTGAGCTTTAAATTATTATCTCTCTTTGCATGATTTTCTAGTTTACCAATGCTAATATTACCCCTGCCCCTGTTATCTTCTGTTGTCCTTGGAATCTGCAATGACAAAATTGTGACACATACGAAATATTCTTCAATGCTCTACCCAGCCTTTGGAATGCCACTTTGCCAATTTCTCACCCATTCTTCTTCTTCTTCTTTTTTAAAAGATTTATTTATTTTATTTGAAAGGCAAAGTTACAAAGAAGCAGAGGCGGGGCGGGGGGTGGTCTTCCATCCACTGGTTTCCTTCCCAGATGGACTCAATGCCTGTAGCTGCACCGATCTAAAGCCAGGAGCTTCTTCTGGGTTTCCCACATGGATGTTAGAGCCCAAGGACTTGGGCCATCTTTTACTGCTTCCCAGACCATAGCAGGGAACTGGATTGGAAGTGGAGCAGCAGGGACTTGAACTGGCCCCCATATGGGATGCTGAAACTTCAGCCAGTGGCTTTACCTGCTATGCCATAGTGCTGGCCTTCTCACCCATTGTTCTTATGACCTCATGTTCTCCTCTTTTTTTTTTTTATTTTTTTGACAGGCAGAGTGGACAGTGAGAGAGAGAGCGACAGAGAGAAAGGCCTTCCTTTTCTGTTGGTTCACCCCCCAATGGCCACTGCGGCTGGCGCACCGCACTGGTCCGAAGCCAGGAGCCAGGTGCTTTCTCCTGGTCTCCCATGTGGGTGCAGGGCACAAGCACCTGGGCCATCCTCCACTGCACTCCCGGTCCACAGCAGAGAGCTGGACTGGAAGAGGAGCAACTGGGACAGAATCCAGCGCCCCGACCAGGATTAGAACCCAGGGTGCTAGCATCGCAGGCGGAGGATTAGCCTATTGAGCTGCTCATGTTCTCCTGAGCATGCTGAACACTGTGTCTAAATAGATGCACCTGCAGTTTCATGTACCTAATGGAGGTAAATCTTTTGTCATACTCTCATACTCTTCCTCATTTCCCCAACCCTTTAGAGGTTTTTTCTTTTAACAATTAATTTATTTCTGACATTGGAATTTTAGGTAAGGCCAGGTGACTATTGAGCAGATTTTTTTTCAATCTTATATTTCATCTTAGTCTACAACTTTTTGTAGACTATCAAGATTGGAAGAGCTTCAGAGCTTTAACTCATCTGATATCATACCCATTTGATTTTTTTTGATATTTTGGATTTAAAAAAATAAGTTTTCTTAGGGAATGCTTTGTTCCACCCATAGGTTAGTATCATGGAGGACTATGTGAGGTCTTGTGATTTTTCAGAATAAGCGTGGTATTTATGAGAAAACAGAAACAGTATTTGAGCATGAGAAACTGGGCCCCACTTTGCAGGGAACTCTGGTTTCCTTAGTGATACACAGACTTCTTAGACGTGTCTTGAAGGCAAATCTTCCTCCACAGGATGCTCTGTGAGCCTTCAAATGAGGTTAGGAACTTTTTTCCTTCCCTGGGAAGTGAGCGTTTGTGTGGCAGAATTTTAACTTAGTAATTAATTTGGACCCCAACGGTGTGGAGATGGTGAGAAAGGGACCCTATTAAGACTTGATATTAAGTTAATAGCAGGTGACAGTGACTTCATCAAAACCCCTGTGCAAAACATCAAGTAGATGGAAATTTCAGTTCTGGTACATTACTCAGCTGAGTACCATCAGACCTGCTTACAAGGGTCATAAAGATTATTTGTACATTAAAGAAGGGCCTGTCCATCAAACTCAGTATGAGAGAGAAGCAAGAAAATTACCATCTCATTAAATGCAAAAAATATTGGTGCAATTCTAATAATGAAACACTCAATACTTTGGAAAATTGTTACTGGCTATTTTTCAATATTTCTTTAGACACACACACACACACACACACACACATTCCCATTTGAATGGTGACTGAGGAAGAGCTAGAACAGATATCATGGCATTTTCATTTCTTCTGTGGAAAACCACCACAGAGAGGAAGGAGTGGGAGGGGTGGCTCGGAAGATAGCCATTATGATTTTGATAAAACTTGCCAGCTAAAGAGGTGGCAAAGGTCATCTGATGAAATGGAAGCTTGGTAATGCTAGAAAAAACAGAAAGAGAAATCACAACCTCTTGGGGATATTATAGCCTCTGATTCATCACTATGTAAGGTCATCACTTATAGATCAGAGATCAGAAACAAAAGCAATAACAGAAAATGTCTGAGTAAAGTTTCCACCGAATAACAAAAATTTCTACTGTATAAAGTTGAAACATAAAAGAATGATTTATTTAATTCTTCAGAAAATGCAGGAATTTAGGAGATCACAAGATGCCCGCTTCATTTTGAATGCTTTCACCAATTGGTTAATATGGATGCTGGACCATATTCTATTCATTAATGATTCAGATAAAGATTTAGTAACACTGGTGTACTTTTTGAATAGGAAGCTTAGAAGTTTTGTGACAGTGGTGTACAACATGAATATCTTTTTTTTTTTACCTCTGTCCCTTGTGTTTTCTAGAAGCCAAAAGGACATTTCTGATTAATATGGTAATTAGATGGTTATTAAAAACAGTAATCATGCAGAAATTATTTGGTATCATAAACATCCCACACAGAGAAAATATTTGAACATTTAAAAGTTGAACATTTCATTTGGCTTTGTACTCAAGAAGCCAAAGAGGATATAAAGAATTTTAAGTTCCCAAGAAAGCACTCACATTAAGAACAAGTTGTCTTCTTGATCAGGTTGGAAGTTAGTGCCACACATCCAACAGATTCCCCTTGTGGCTAGTAGCAATGAACCAATTTCTATTAATGAAGAGCTCATGTTTATGGCTAATATAGAAGAAAACGTACTGAAGGGGGAAGCTCAGTCATTCATTGGAGATAGCTTAATTCTGGTAATTTCCAATTTCCAAGCTTGTTTTAATTTGTTATCAAAGTAATCACTCATTCTGGCTGGAGTCAGAAATAGCTTTTTGTCGTCTGCAGCCTGACAGATTATTCAGATGGAACCCCATTTTTTAAAGCTCACCTGCTCAGCATCTGTGATATGCTCACATGTTCCAAGAGGTATAGTTTTCAGCATAAGAGCCAGGATAAAAAGAACTGAGGCAGCCTTCCCACAGTTTTCTGAGCCAAGGAGTATTTCATGACTCCGAATCCTGATTGAAGCTCACATACAAAGAGCAGAATATGATGGGAAGCAGGGTGGAATGTCCACTGGGTGTCATCTTCTATGCCAATCCAATCTTACAAGCTTTCTTGCCTACCTGTGCCAAAGGGAAAGTTTATCTGGGTTTTGCTACAAACATTAAATCACTCTCACAGGATTACCCTTGGCTTTTCAAGTACTGGTCCATATTTTCTCTAATCCATAGTATTCATTTATCCACAATGTCCAGGAGAATGGTCAGCTCAGTGTGTTTGGCCAGCTGCATAGAAGCTCAGCAAATGATGCTGTGCAAATACTAAACACTATGTGGAAACCACACTTTGAGGTCCATATTGAGTTATGCAATTTACAAAGACAGTTCTACCACCAGCAACCTGTACATTCCTTTGCTTTGTTTTATCATGGATGAAGTGATAAAATAAAAGCTCCTACACAGAGCGCTCTTTGGTTCTAAAGCTGTGGGTACAAAATGTACACAGGAAAGAGAAGGTATTTTACTTACTCTATCGAAAGGCTGCAAAGGCCTCGGGACCACTTCCAACATGGAGGAAATTGCAGCCTTGCTTGACTGATTGACACACATTTACACAGCTTGGGAAAGTCACCGTGAGGATTAGAGCTCTGATTCATTGCTAAGGTTTTCTTTTAATCTGAAGAAAAGTAATAGTTGAAACAGACTTGGTAGGGAAAGAGGAGACAAGAAACTGAAAGTTAGTGGGGCTGTGGTGAGAATTAAAGGGGGAAAGAGAGCTAGAAGAGGTAGGACATCTTTGTGTCAATGACCCAATGTTTCTTTAAGTGTGTCATTTCTGTTGTCCTCCTGGAAACTTCAGGTTTGTAAAGCAAAGAAGGAGAGGTGGTGGTCAGAATAGATAAAGCTGATTGTCACTAAAAGCACCACCTCAGGATATGCTTTCTGAATATATTCAGAAGCATCAGTAAACCCAAAACACACTTCCCTCATTGTCAGTGAGTAGCTTCCAGGGATGATAATAAAGAATTGTCTCCTCTTTATTGCTTTGGCTGATGTTTGAGTCTGTGGCGCCAAGAATCTGGATCTCACAGAGCCAGGCAGTGGAAAAACAATACATTAGCATTAAATAATGGGATCTCTGGTGTCTGGATTGCAATGGAAGAAGGGTTAACTGAGCTGGAGCTTTGTATAGTGGGAGCCTCCATCTATAATCTCTTGTTTTTTTTCAGCATGGAAGGAGGAGAAACGAGCCTTGGGGGAGGAAAATAGAGAGCACCCTAATCTCATGATAAAAATAACATGATTCCTATACCTGCTATCTCTCCCCACCAGGTTTCTGCTCCCCTCACAGAACACTAGTAATGTCCATAAATGTCATTTAGAATAACAATTTCTGTTCCATTAAATATATGAAAAATATGTTGCATTGAAAACAGTTGGCCTGGGAAATACATACATTTTTATCCTTCTTAACCAAGCATCCATTCTCACTGTGGCTACTATAAATGGTAGTTGGGTACAATGGGACCAGTTTCCTCAGCACAGCATGATCATGATTATTATCTCTGTTCAGTGGCCCTGTGGATCTGTACTGTAGGTTGGGCCTGCTCAAGTTCTAAGGTACATAATCTGGCCAACTTGTTCTGAAAATTTAGTGTGGGTTTGTGTTCTTCAGTGAAACATGCTCTGTTTTTCTTTGTATTTGGAGCAGCTTAAATCCCTATGGTGTGTCCTGTGCCATGGTGAGACTCTCAGTGGCACCTGCCATGTGGTATCAAGGTTAGTCTGTGCTGGCATCTCATCCACTTGGCAATGGGCAATTCACTTGTGTGCAGAAAGTGATGTGGGAGCATCAGTCCATCAACCATGTAGGAGATATTTCTTGTCTACTCACCCCATGCCTGTCCTAGGTTGCTGCTTAATTACTGAGCGTCTTCCATGTTCCACGTGAGACATCCTTCATGAGACAGTTATTACCTTCTACCCCCAAATCCATTTTTATAGTAAGAAAACTAAGTCAGATCTTGGCTAAGTTCATGCCTTTCAATCAACAATGCCTCTCCAGTCTAACTCCTCACCTCCCCCTTCTCCCTCAACATGGCCCTTCAGCCAGGGTAGTTCCACTGACAAATTCTTCTTTCTCTCAGCTCCAGGTCTGTGTATGAAGTGCTTCCTTTCTATGGTGTCTTTCCACATGCCTCCTCTTCTGCTTGCCTTAACTATAATTTACTCTTCAAGATTCCTTTGTCAGATAAAAATAGCAAACTAAAAAGGCAACTGATTTTATTCAGGTTATTGCATTAGGGGAAACATTCAGATCTGAAAACTCAGAGTATCTTCACAGGGTGGTTTTTGCCTTTGGTGTGTATCAAAAAAATGTACAAGTTACAGGTAGAATTTTTTAAAATCAAAAGTCTCATTCAACCAATTCGAAGAAAAATGTGTCTAATTTAAAGAGGACAAGTTTTCATCTTGGTGAAAATTCATGAGACAAAGGAAGGGGAGCTGGAAGGTCAGTCAGTAGGTTCAGGCCACAGAGGGGAGGTCTATGTTTAGCTCTGTCACAGGCAAACCAGTATCATCTGTAAGTCATATTGGAAGCTTTGAGAAGAGTGGATTACAAGTACACTCTTAGTCGTAGATGTTGGTGATTATTTGACTTATTTTCCAGAACACAAAAACGTGGGGATTTTTCTTCTTTTTCTTTTTTCTTAAAAAATATTTGTTTATTTGAAAGAGCTACAGAGAGAGAGAGAGAGAGAGAGAGAGAGGTCTTCCATCTGTTGGTTCACTCCCCAGATGGTTTACTGCAGCCTAAAGCCAGGAGCTTGTGCCATCCTCTGTTGCTTTCCATGGGCCAATAGCAGGGAGATAGAGTGGAAGTGGAGCATTCAGGATGCCTGCACTATTAGGCAGTGGCTTTACTCTCCATGCCTCAATGCCAGCCCCAGCATATTTCTTAAACATTGCTGTTTTCAAATATGAGATGAAGTTCAGTGTTGTCACATTTTAGCAACTGTGCTTCCAGTGTGGATTATGGGTTTCCCATCATTTCTTCTGGAGTTCCTAGACCTGCATCCATCATCACAGTCATTGCATTGCATTTACATAAGTGTTTAGCAGACTGACTTAATGACAATGTGGTCTTCTTGCCTTTATAGCCACCTCCTTAGCTCAGTCCCTTGCCTACAGAAAGCAAGGTTGGTCTTGGATATAGAATGGGTAGATTTAGATTGGTGGGAAGCTTTCCAAGGTAAGGGGAGAGTCTGAACAAAGTTATGGTGAACCAATCTGACTGGCACAAAGAGGACTGGTGAGAGAGTGGGCTGGAAAGCAAGGTGAACCCTGGACCTCACAGTGGCCCCAATTTCTATAAGGTCTTCTTCAATCCATTCCTGAGTCTGGGCAGCAGATGTCCTTCAACACATTTAGTAGATTTTCCTGGAGCTCGGTCTCTAGTGATCCTTGGCTGTCACTTTCACCCTTTCCCCCAAGGCTGATTTTCCTGCAGTTCTGATGACACTGCTGTCAGAAAGTTTTTCCTGGCAGTTCAGCAAAGGGAAATGGAGGGTATTGTATTCCATCAGTAGCACATGAATCCCTTCTCTTCTCACTGCTTCCGCCCTACAAATATTTATAGATATCATTATGCCTCCCTTAGCTATCATTTATCCAAGCGGTAACAGCACCAGTCTTTCCATCTTGCCTCATAAATCAACCCCTCCAGCCCCTGCAATCATCTCCCTGCTCCTCTCTGAACTCTCCAGGGTCTGTCAACATCTTAATAAGGTACCCCAAACTGGAGACTCCTCTCCACTAGGGTACCAAAGCAATTACCTGCCTATTAGGGGGATGGCATATGTTAAAAAGGTACTTCAGCATTGCAGATGCTATGTGGAGTTCAAGCTTATTTCTCATGTGTGGCCACTATTCCTCTCCAGAATGTTTCCTGTGCAGTTGCTACCAGTGAGCCCATTCTCTGCCTACTGCCTGCAGCCAAACAGATATCGGAAAAGCAGTGTTGTTCTTAGCCTCTCTTCCTCTCCTTCAAGACTCCTTTATAGGTCTCTATATCCTCTGGGCCTTCGTGATTGCTGGTAATGAACCTGAGTCTTCACTATAGTTTTCTATGTCAAATCCCAGTTGTTTCATCTCATTGGAACTCTATCAAAGTATGTTAATTGGGCTTTAAGTTTGGGTAAACCTGTATTCAATCCCCAGGTCTATCACACCGGTCCAGGAGGTAAATTTAGGCAAGTTATTTAACAACTATGAGCTTCAGTCATCTTATCTATGAAATGGGGATACAAATTACATCCAACGCATGGATACTTGTGAAAATTAAAGGAAACAGTGATTACTGTTTTTGTCTTCTTTCTCCTATTTCTTCTTTTGTGGCTCTTCTTTCTTTTCCTTTCTTTTACTTATATTTCACGTGAGCATATTGACAATTCATAAATCAAAAAGGAAGGGAACTTTCTGCCTCAATCACCTAGATATGCTAGAGAAAAGTGTCTTTAAAAGTTTTTTTTTAATCCATTCTTCTTTTCTTTGAGGTGAAGATGTATACTTTGGTGATGTTGAATTCTACATCACCAAATTATCAAGAAATCCCAATTGACTTTATTATTTACTCATTTTCATGATACTTGTTGAATAAAGCTGAGAAGATCAAGAAAGAAATCCAATGGGAGGAACTAAGTAGCATTCTTTCCAAAGCATCCATGATACTTTCTAGGAAAATCAAGTAAGACACAGAATATATTTGACAGGAGTAGAGAATATTCAGATAGATGAACTGATAAATATTATTTGAGTTGAGAGCTACCTCTACAGATATACCAGACTGAAACTAAAAAAGAGAAAGAACCTCCACCAGGTTGTTCTACAGCAGATATTTGTTTTAGGCAATTACTTAACAAGAAATTGAGAAAACGGCAAAAACAGATATTAACAACTGTAGGAAGATGATACTACCCTTAGGACTGGTAGGTGGTAAAGGAAAAGTGGGGATCACAAGAGTCCAAGAGCCAGGACTGAAAAGGCATTGATAACTACCATGAAGGTTAGGAGGCTGCACTGCTCCAGGTTTGTGCCATGAAAAGTGAGAAGCTGTGTCCTTATTTACAATTTCTTACCACTGGCTCAATTTAGCCATAAACTAATGAGCAAAAGAATGTTAATCAGCCCTTCAGATTCAAGACAGAGAATGAGAAGGGCAAGGAATGAATCTGAAAGCAAAGAAGTGAAATGGTGATCATCAATGTAATCTAATCTCTATGACAGCAGCCAATAAAATATCCAATGAGTTTAGGGGATTACACAAATGGCTATAGTCTCTCTCTCTCTCTCTCTCTCTCTCTCTCTCTCTCTCTCTCTCTCCTCCTCCTCCTCTTCTGCCTCCACCTCTACCTCCACCTCCACCTCTGCCTCTACCTCTACCTCTACTTCCACTTTTATATTTGTTGCACAAATGAAAGGAAAGTTGTTCTCCCCTAAGGAAAATCAAGTCCTGCTTACTAATCAGGGTCCAGTTATGAGCTAGAAACTATACTGGAAATATAAACAAGGAAGTTTACATAGAAAGCAGGGAAAATTGGTTCACTACTAAAATAAATAAATATTACTTTTTTAGTGAGTAAATAGAAGTAGCAACTGTAGAAGCAACTGCCATTCCTATGAATGAAGGAACAGTGATTCAGAAGGAGGGACCTTGAGCTGATGCCCATTCCCTCTACCAAGCTGGCAAAGAACCAGTATCCCTTGCAGTATCTCAGCTTGAATTATCAGAAAGTAAGACAAAAAAAAGTAGGGTTGCTAATGAGAAGCAGTAAATTAATATTTGGCACATGTGTCAAATCCTAGCAATTTGAGTCTTCACAGGCAAAGTTGAAGTCTTTCCATTTTATTGTTTAAGCCACCATTTAGGGGTTGAACTGCAGGCAGTCATATGTGTGTCTTTGGATATTTTGCATGAGTTCTCAGAGCCTCCTCCATGTGTGATCCACTACTGCTAAACATTGGGTCTATCTTGAAGAGAGAATTAACATGTCTGTGGGCAGAATGCTCTAGTAGAAAGTTAGGGAATTGTTTCCTTCTCTTTGTTTGTCAAAGTCAGATTCTTGTGTGAAGGTTCAATTATAGTCTCACCCTCTTCTCCATTGTGGCATCATTATTCTCTCTACAAAGATCTTTTCTATAGCATTTTTATATCTTACCATTCATTTGAAAAACCACGGTTTGTGTATTATCATTATTCCTCTTTTTTAAAAAAGATTTTATTTATTTATTTGAAAGAGTTACACAGAGAGAGGAGAGACAGAGACAGCGAGAGAGGTCTTCCATCTGATGGTTCATTCCCCATTTGGCCGCAATGGCCAGAGCTGCACCGATCCGAAGCCAGGAGCCAAGAGCTTCTTCCAGGCCTCCCATGTGGGTTCAAGGTCCAAGGACTTGGACCATCTTCTACTGCTTTCCCAGGCCATAGCAGAGAGCTGGATCAGAAGTGAAGCAGCCAGGTCTTGAACCTGCACCCATATGGGATGCTGGCGCTTCGGGCCAGGGCATTAATCTGCTACACCACAGTGCTGGCCCCTCTCTAAGTCTTTTTTTTTTTTTTTTGACAGGCAGAGTGGACAGTGAGAGAGAGAGAGAGAGAAAGGTCTTCTTCCTTTTTCCGTTGGTTCACCCCCACCAATGGCCACTACAGTCAGCGCGCTGCGGCAGGTGCACCACGCTGATCTGAAGCCAGGAGCCAGGTGCCTCTCCTGGTCACCCATGCGGGTGCAGGGCCCAAGCACTAGGGCCATCCTCCACTGCACTCCCGGGCCACAGCAGAGAGCTGGACTGGAAGAGGAGCAACCGGGACAGAATCCGGCGCCCCAACCAGGACTAGCACCCGGGGGTGCCGGCGCTAGGTGCAGGTGGAGGATTAGCCTAGTGAGCCGCAGCACCGGCTCTAAGTCTTTTTTTTTAAAGATTTATTTACTCATTGAAACGCAGAGTTAGAGATCGAGAAAAAGAAAAAGAGAGAAAGCTTCTATCCCCTGATTTACTCCCCAAATGGATGCAAGAGCTGGCACTGGGCCAGGCTAAAGCCAGGAGCCTGAAACTCCATCTAGAAATCCCACATGGGTGGCAGGGGCTCAAGTAATTGGGCTGGCATCGACTGCTTTCTCAGGTGCATTAACAGGGAGCTGGATGGGAAGTGGAGGTGGAGCAGTGGGACTTGAACCCATGCTCACATGGGATGCTGGTGATGAGAATGGTGGCTTAAAAGATGATCCACAAATCTGGCCCCTTTCCAGGTTTTTTCCCATCAACCTGATTGCTGATTGAATGCCATGTTCAACGGGATTGACAATGCGTGCTCCATGAATCCACTGAGACTGAGAGAGGTTTATGCAGAAGGGGTGACACTTAAGCCTTTCACACCTTGAAGGTCATCTAGATTTTGACAGACAGAAAAGGGTTTGTGGACAGGTGAATGTACACACAGGAATCTTGGTGGGTCAGTGTGTGTGTGTGTTTGTATATATGTGTGTGCTGTTTATGTCACTCTCATTTCTAAACACTAAAAGCAGAATGGATTCTAGGAAGGGTAGACTAAACCTATCGGGCTGAAGATCAGCAGTTCAATAGACAGGAGAGTATGGAGCAGAACCAAGTATTTGAAAAATATTGTTGTCTCCTTTCCTTCTCAAAATCACTATCACATGCCTTTGCATATTGAAGCCCTCAATATACAAAACATTGCTTTTGATTAGCAGTAATCTCTGTTCAGGAAATTATTTCCCTTATTCCCTGCACCCTGAGAAAATGCTGGTTCTCTTTGTACTGTTTGTCCTTGCTGAACAAGTGTGAGAGATGGAAGATCTATCAGGGCATCTCTTCACCATCTTTTCAGAGTTTCATTGTTCCTAGCATAATACAATTTCTTCCCTGTACTTTGTCTGTTCTGTTTTTTTTTTTTTTTTATTCCAAGAACAGAAGCTGCCTGCACTTAGTTGGACATATTGTCCCTGACTAATAAATCTCAGCATCAGGACCTGCTGCATTGTACTCACCCAGAATTTTAGCCTTTATTTTTCTGGGACTACTTAAACCACAATGTACTTTCTCCAATGTTACTCATTATCTTTCCTATTTTGGTTTTTGCTCAGGAATATTTTCTGGGAAAGTGGATGGCAGTGATTGCCCCGGGCACTGTGTTCCAGCACCAATACTACTATAACTTAAGGAAATAGTGTGTTTAAAAATAAAATATTTTTTTAAATGTCAAGAACATAGTTTATATACTCCTACTTTATTCTGTATCCATGATCCTTATTGTAAAATGAACTAAAATTTCCCTTTTGCAGATGTCTTTCTCTAAATATTTCCAGAGTCCATATTATGTGATATTTATATAGGAAACAAAGGTAACTAAAATCCAGGGGTGGGTTTTTGGTAGAGTGATTACAGCCTCATCCTATATTAGAATGCCTGGGTGTGAGTTCCAAGTCTGCTTTCAATTTCAGTTTACTGTTTTTTTTTTTTTTTTTTTTTTTTTTTTTTTTTTTAACAGGCAGAGTGGACAGTGAGAGAGAGAGACAGAAAGAAAGGTCTTCCTTTTGCCGTTGGTTCACCCTCTAATGGCCAACATGGCCGGCGCACTGCGCTGATCCGATGGCAGGAGCCAGGTGCTTCTCCTGGTCTCCCATGGGGTGCAGGGCCCAAGCACTTGGGCCATCCTCCACTGCCTTCCCGGGCCACAGCAGAGAGCTGGCCTGGAAGAGGGACAACCGGGACAGAATCCGGCGCCCCGACCGGGACTAGAACCCGGTGTGCCAGCGCCGCTAGGCGGAGGATTAGCCTAGTGAGCCGCGGCGCCGGCTTCAGTTTACTGTTAATGTGCAACTTGGGGAGCAGTGACTCAAATATTTGAGTCCTTGCCATTCATGTGGGAGATCCAGATTTATTTCTGGACTCTAGGCTTTGACTTGGCCCAGCCTCAGCTCTTGTGTACCTTTGCAAAGTGAACCAGAGGTTGGAAGATCTCACATGTCAAATCAATAAACCTTAAACAAAAAATACTGAAAATCAACCAAATGCCCAGGGAAAATGATTTTCTTAGAGCTTTATACATGTGAACTCACCTAAGTGCTACACTTGAGCCAGGCAGAAAGTGTATTCATCCCACAGATGAAGCTTAAAAAAATAAAAGGATAAGTCTTTTGTCACAATAACTGAATGAGGGTGAGCCAGATACAGACTCATTTCTTCTCAAAGCCTATGTCTCCTACTCTTGTGGTCAGAGCCCTCACTTGAGTAAGCACATGGTCACTATGTAGTCAGGTTAGTACTGGAGGGAACAACGAATTGGGGAATCTCTGAGGAAGATTAGTTGAGCTGAGCCCCTTCGTTATAGCTTCTCTCTGGGTATTTTTGTAACTCAACTTTCCTGGTGGGGAGAGATTATTAGGAAGGGTGTCTTGTGGGGAGATGGTAGATAGCAAAAAAGGGGTGCAAGTCTGTCATGGAGGTCTTTCCCCTGTATTTCCGGGGTGGGGGCAGACAGAATGAAAGAACACCTGTTGGAGAGAGTGATGCTGACTTAGAATCAGGAAGTTCACTTTATAATTAGAGCCGCTCTGGAGCAGAACATGCACCTGAGGAGTGTCCAATTCCCTGTCACCAGGAGTGCAGAGCAGAGCCCAGGCTGGTGACCTCTGTGGTCTCTTCCATCTCTGACTCTGTGATAAATAAATTCACACTCTCCCGCGGGCTCCACTCTTGAGCTCTCAATGGATGGCAATCACTTCTTTTAGTGATCATTTATTTCTTTTAGCTTGTGACTGAAACCAAGAGAGTGGAAATTCTAGTAGCTCCAATTCCTAGATAGATTTTGTATATCCTAGCTTAAGAGAATCAATACAATAGCATGTGTTCTTAGTAGAGCAAATGTGCAGGGAAAGAGCTACTGATTTAGCATTTGTTACATGAGTTGCTAGTATGTTTCTGGTTGTCTCTGTGTCAAAGTAGATAAAGAAATCATGCAGAGTATGCAATTGTAAGCACTGCAAATGGATGAACATCTGAGGCTACATCCGAGCAGTATCAACTATTAAAGAAAAGTGAAAATAATTTCTCAGATAATCCCAAGCATTTTGAAATTTAGTTTTGGATTTAAAAAATTATTAGTATTTTACACTAATGTGTATGCTTGAATTTGGTTCAATTCAATTAGTTTGTAAACACTGAATTATTATAGACATTCTGGACCTTAATTATAATAGATTTGGCCACAAAGAAACAAAAGCCTGAAGGAAGATTCCAGAGTGATTTTTTTTTTCTTATCACTACTGAAGCAAAAAAAAATTTTATTAATACTATTGGCTTTTGGTCAATTGTGACAGAAATAAATTTAACCAACTTAAGCTTAAAAGACTAAAAAAAAGTGGTCATTTATTCCTTAAATTAACCCACCACTCTTCCTAGCTTCCTTTCAACTCCATTTTCTGGGGGAGTAGTCAAGGATTTATTCAAAATCATGCAATGCCTAAAATAATCATTATTCCCTCTATTATAGGTGGTATTATATCCGGGACCCTCTCACAGGCATGTCTGTCAAAGGGACCATTTTTCAGGCTCACAGTTCCCAAGACTCTGTCACTTTCTTACTTACAGAGGCCCAAAATGGAAACTATTTTTCTTTTCATTATGAGCTGTCACTTTTTCATCTTGGCACTGCAATGATAGACTTTCATTCATCTTCTATATTACCTTTCCTGAAACCTCTGACACAGACTGACACAATGCAAAATGCAGGAGATCTTGGAGCATACGTTGGCAATTTTGAGGGAAGGCAGCAGCTTGTCTCGCTCCGTTATTTTAAATACATATTGAAAACACCAAGATTCCCGATGTGGTAGACTGGAAATGCTAATGTGCCGTGCTCTGTTTTTACACGTCCTTATAATGTTTGCTCCCCAGTCCCAAATCAAAGTGAAGAGTTGGCAGAGGGCAGTAGAGTTGCCAATGCTTTACCAGAATGGAGGGCAAGAGTAAAAAGTTTGCTCAAATCTGTGAGGACAAAAGGCAGATGAGGAGAATGAAGGTTCTGTTTTCTCAATTACTTCTGAGACTCTAGAGGATAGCAGCAATTTCTGAATGTATGCTAGGCTACTCCAGTCACAAAGTAAGTCCCTAGGCAAGCCCATCTCACAAGCCACATCTAGTAGAAAGGCAGTAACACCTCGCTAGCAAACATGAAGGTCCAAATGCCTTTCCATGACTGTTCACAAAGAGGTGGGTCCAAACTAATCCTCCCAGCCTAGGAAACCAGAGGCAGAGAAGCATGGGAAGGATAAGAAAACCCCATCCAAAGCTCTGCGAATGCCCTCCAACCACACTGAAGTTCTATTTTGCTTATTTATGAATATAAATATCCTGTGTAGTAACAATCTGATCTTGCTTGTACTCTGGAGGGTAGCAAAGGAAAAAAAGTATCCCACATTCTTTTTCTTTTTATTTGACAGGCAGAGTTAGACACCGAGAGAGAGAGAGAGAGACAGAAACGTCTTCCTTCCGTTGGTTTACCCCACAAATGGCTGCTATGGCCAGCACGCTGCGCCGATCCAAAGCCAGGAGCCAGGTGCTTCCTCCTAGTCTCCCGTGCAGGTGCAGGACCCAAGCACTTGCGCCATCCTCCACTGTCTTCCCGGGCCACAGCAGAGAGCTGGACTGGAAGAGGAGTAACTGGGACAGAATCCGGAGCCCCAACCGGGACTAGAACCCGGCGTGCCGGCGCCTCAGGCAGAGGATTAGCCTAGTGAGCTGGGGCGCTGGCCCCACATTCTTGATATTCACATTTCTATGAGGGCACAGGGAAGGCCATAAGAGAAATTGTGAAAAACTTAAAAAATTTTTATTCTTTGCTATACTTTCAATTGAGCCTGAATATTTATTGAATCAGAAATCATATTATCACTTGGCACTTTCCTGGAGTAAAATAAGCATGATAGGGACACTGACTAAGAAAAAAATAATGTCATCACAACCCATTGTCCTTGAAGCAAGTCCCATATCTTTTTTTTTTTTTTTTGACAGGCAGAGTGGACAGTGAGAGAGAGAGAGACAGAGAGAAAGGTCTTCCTTTACCCTTGGTTCACCCTCCAATGGCCGCGGTGGCTGGCGCGCTGCAGCCGGCGCACTGCGCTGATCCGAAGGCAGGAGCCAGGTGCTTCTCTTGGTCTCCCATGGGGTGCAGGGCCCAAGCACCTGGGACATCCTCCACTGCACTCCCGGGTCACAGCAGAGAGCTGGCCTGGAAGAGGGGCAACCGGGACAGAATCCGGTGCCCCCACTGGGACTATAACCCAGTGTGCCGGCGCCGCAGGTGGAGGATTAGCCTATTGAGCCGTGGCGCCTGCCAAAAGTCCCATATCTTCTCTTAAATTCTAAAATCTGATTGGACCAGCCTCAGTTACATAGAAACTTATCAAGTGTCATCTCATTTGGGATTTTCAGGTAGATATTTTGTCCTTCAAGTAGATTGCAAGCTATTCACAGTAAGGGGTTGGACTTAAGTCAGCATTATATTGTTAGTGCTAGACACAGTCTTGTTTAATAAATGAATGATAATTGAATGAACGAATGATGAAAAAGGTTATAACTGGGACATTGCCCAATTCTGACCTCACATGTGAATCATTAGGAACGTTTTCTGTTCACCATGAAGGGTGCTTTAAAGCTATGCGTTAGGATGCTTTGGTGCTGAGTATGCCCTTTTCAGTTCTTCATAACCCTCAATATCTCTCTTGATGGGGTTAGAAATATTCTTCTGATTCAGTTAAGTTAAAAATTTTGTATTTTTCCATTCTTTGATTTTTTTAAAAAAATATTTATTTTACTCGAAAGACAGAGTGATAGATAAGGAGAGACAGAGGGAGAGATCGTCCATCTGCTGGCTCACTACCCAAATGGCTGCAATGGCCAGGGCTGGGCCAACCCAAAACCAGGAGCTTGGAACTCCATCCAGTTCTCCCACATGAGTGGCAGGGACCCAAGTATTTGGGCCCTCTTCTGCTGCCTTCCCAGGTGTGTTGTCAGGGAGGTGGATCAGAAGTAGAGCAGCTGGGATATGAACTGGCATTCCTATCAGATGCTGTTGTCATAGACATTGCCTCAAGTGACTGATTTTCCAACAGTCTGAATTTCATGTTTTAGGACTTCTCATTGTTTGGGTTCCTTTGTTCTGAGCCTGACAAAGGCTGAGGACATTCTCTGACTCACATGAGGTCATAATCCATGTAGACTTTCTTCCTGTTAACTGTCACTCAACCACACAGAGAAAACCTAGTCAATTCCATACCTGCATAGGCAATCATCTCTGTGCATTTCTAAACTCCCTTGGAGGAGCTGCAGCATGAGAACATAAGGGAGATAAACAGAAGGAGAAGAAATAAAGAAGAGAAGGAAAACCAAAATGACAAGGCAAGAGGCACAGTGAAGTGTGTCTGGAGGAGATTTGCTCCTATGGTAGAATGGTGAGAATGAAGTGTCTGCACAGATGACAAGCAATTAGAAGTATGCCATAGTATTGTGGTCTCAAATACAGAAACACCATCCAGAGCAAGCACAAGTAGCGACTATGGATGTACAAAGGGTAAGTAAGGATGCAGATGATGATTCTGTATACTAGACCAAGGTAGACTGTAATTTTGCTCACCCAGCTTAGCAGTTCTCCCTCTTCTGACAATAGTGAGATCACTATCTTTCATTCTGACAATTACTTTTATATACCATAGCAATTTTCTTCATGTATTGTTGGGGCCTGCTATTCAAAAATCTCGTATTCTTTTATTTCTTATTTTTTTAAGGTGTGTGACCACAAATGAATAAAGCTAGAAATAAGAACTATAAAACATTTGCAATTACATGGAAATTAAACAACATGTTACTGAATAACCAATGGGTTATTGAAGAAATTGAAAAGGAAATCAAAAACTTTTTGAAACAAATGAAAATGATAACATGTCTTACCAAATCTGTGGGATACAGTAAAAGCAGTATTAATAGGAATGTTTGTAGCAATAAGTGCTTATGTTAAAAAAAATAGAAAGGTCTCAAATAAATTATCTAATGATGCTTCACAAGTACTTAGAAAAATAACAACAAATCAAAACCAAAATTAGCAGGAGGCAAGAAATAATAAGAATCAGAACAGAAATAAATGCGATTCAAACTAAACAAATAAACAATATTAAAGATCGACAAAACAAAAAGCCAGATAAACAAAAACTGTAACCAGACTAAACAAGAAAAACATAAAGATAAAGAGAAAACAAATAAATAAAAGTAAAGATGTAAAGAGAGATTTTCTTTTCTTTACAGTTGGAAGAGATGCAGCAGAAATAAGATGGAAATTTGGAGACTATGGTGTTTTCCTGGATATAGAAGGGTTTACAAACACAGAGGTGTATATCTAAATTTAAAGCCTTTTTCATCCACTGTACTTTTTCTTCTGAAAAATAATTGAGCTAGAATTTCCATAGTGAAGTAAGGATTTCAGATACAGAATTTTTGCTAGCTTACCACATATCAACAAGAATCCTTTTACTAATATTAGGATTGCTTTATTTTAGTTTTTAAAGATTTATTTATTTATTTCAAAGGGGAGAGAAAGAGAGAGAGAGAGAGAGAGAGAGAATCTTTCATCTGCTGGTACACTCCTCAGATGGCCATAATGGCCCAGGCTGGGCCAGGTTGAAGGCAGGAGTATGAAACTACATCTGGGCTCCCCATGTGGGTGGCAGTTACCCAAGCACTTGGGCTATCTTCTGCTGCCTTCCCAGGTGCATTAAAGGGAGCCAGATCGGAAGTGGAGTAGCCAGGGATTTGAACCAGTGCTCATATTGAATGCCAGCATTTCAGACAGTGACTCAATGTGCTGTACCACAACACTGGCTCCATCATCAAGGATTATTTTCAGTTGTATTATTCTGTGCGAAATATGGGGCAAAACTACTCTTCTTTCACAGATACATCATAATCTGAATGCCTTCTCTCTCTAATTCTGTATTCTGCTCTTTTTCCTCATTCAAAGGTGTTAGTGCCCCAATAAATCACTTGTATTCTTAACTTGGTCTAAATATCTATTTCCTAGAGGATAAAATTGATATATCTGAAAATTAGGAACATATCATTGTTTAAAGGAATGAGGTGAGGTTTCCAATGACAGCTGAGAAGTGAGAGAAAAAATGTTCCATAAATGTAAACAACATTTCAAAATGCAGATGAAAGCAACAAAGACTGTCAGTTTTCTTCTCAAATGCCAGTGGCCTGCCATTGCTCACAAGATGGGTATAAGCCATGTTAAGTCCCCTCAACAATATCTTTTTAGTCTTCCTAAAATTTCACATTCAGTCTATGCTATACAAACCAGCTACTCTACTGACTTTATACATAGACACAGTCATAGAATTTTAGAGCTATGAGTGACTACATTCATAGTATTTCAGAGCTCATTTTGTAGATGGGAAAATCTATGTAAATACAGAGATACAACCAGTAAAATTTCCCCTCCACCAACACACACACACACACACACACACACACACAACACAGTGGGTTTTCAAGAGCATAAGACAACACAGTCTAGTAGAAACTTCGGCCATGATTCAGGTTCAGGTTCTTTGTCTGCTATGTCCAATATGGTAGCTTCTAGTCACAATAGCTATGGAACATTCACCGTGTGGCTTCTGTGACAAATGAGCCAAATGTGAGTAATGTCTGTGACACTGGACAGTTATATCTAAGGTTTTTCTCATCTTCTTTTCATTCATTTAAAAGTATTTCATTTTATTTTTTTTTAAAATTGAAAGGCAGAGGAGAGAGAGAGAAAGAGAGAGAACAATAAATGGGGAGAGAGAGAGAGGGTAGTCTTGCATCCACTGGTTCACTCGACAAATGGTGGTAGCAGCTGGGGCTGGACCAGGTTGAAGACAGGAGCTTGGGACCCCATCTGAGTCTCACATATGGATTCAGCAGCCCAAGGATATGGGCCATCTTCTGCTGCTTTCCCAGTGTATTAGCACAGAGCTGGATTGGATGCAGTGTAGCCGGGACTGGAACCAGCACCTTTTGGATATCGACGTCATAGGCAGTGGCTTAACCCATGGTGCCACAATGCTGCCCCTCTACTCATCTTCTTTCTTCTCATTTATGCTTCTTGTTCTGCCTTGTTTTTGTGTTTCAAAATTTTATGCATTAAAAACTGTTCTAAATTCCAAGTCATTTTCCTTAATGAGCTCTCTCTGGACCACTTCAGTTTACTTAGAAACGTGGTTTTTTATATTATTATCTTTGTTGGTATTATCATTCAATACATGTTTAATGAGTGCATGCTATGTTCAAAGCCTTATAAAAGAGGCTTGTCTTTAAATCCCCTGAAGTTGGATAACCTGAGATTTTTCAATCCTATGAAGTGGGAAATTTTGTCTAGCAGTCTCTTAATTTGCAACAAGTAGGCATCTGATAATTAGTCATATTTATTGATCTGATAGGGAAATTATGCCCCTTGATGCTAGTAATTGATTATAAAATAATATGAGTTATTGTTTTTTGAAGAACCATAATTAAAATAGATAGATGAAAGAAATGTAATACTAATCAAATTGTGATGTTTAAGTTAAAATTCCATGGGGAAAGCTATGGAAGTCTAATTTACTGAATTATATTCTGAATGATAGACCTCAGAAACATTGAAACATTTTCTTATTTGAAGTAGAACATTACAGAGGTTTATTTAACCTATTTGTAATTTCTATACATATTAGTTATCAAGGAAATATAATTTTTAATGCCTATATAGTATGCTACTCATGGCACCACTGGTAAAAGCAATGTATGGCTGCTTCTGAAATCTGTCAGGATTCTGCAAAATTGGGAAGAGTTGGTTAACTTGATTCCCATGATTTGCATTCATTTATGTTTTTTTCTTTATTCAAGTCTAACCTCATTTATTATAGTCTGATAAGTTTTAAGTGTTCCGCTCTATTTTTAAATTTAACACATGATTTAGCAATTTGCACAGGAATTGACAGACACTTTAGATATACCAATAGGAATCTATTCTTTTTTTAAAAGGCATGGATTAATTTGCCTGCAGTAAAAATGTCCTTTCTGCAGTATCAAGAGCCACTGAGAGATGGGATAAATGGTGATATAATTTATCTGTTCACTGACAGGAGCTAAATAGTCAGGATGCTTTAAATAGAAGCCTGAATCCACTCTCCTCATTTTCCAGCCTAATCAGAGAAGAATGAATTCTTAGAGAAGTCATTGGTAGGAAATGTTTTCTTTTCTCAGCCATCTATTATTCCTTTAATGCCTAGTCACATCTCACTTATTCAGGAAGTTTTAATGGCCTTTTTACCTTATGGAAACCCTTCTTTCTTTGAATTCTTATGTTATACAAAATTCTTTCAATATAATTTCATTGATTTTTTTTTGCTATTCTGCCTCTCCCCACTCTTCCTTTCATCCTTCTTCTCCCCTCCCCTCCCCTCCCCCCTACCCCTCCCTCCCTTCCTTCCCTCCCTCCCTCCCTCCCTCCCTCCTTCCTTCCTTCCTTCCTTCCTTCCTTCCCTCATTCTTTCTTGTACCCCTGAGCCAGAGCTCTCAATTTATATGGCATGTTACCAAAGCTATAGGAAATAATGTGCCCATTGTCTAACATAGGGTGAACAAAGAAGTACTTAAACACTTTGTATTAATTTACCGATTTTATTTTTCTTGAGGATGTCTCCAATCTTTGAGAATCCTGTGCTTGATGCTTTGTTGTGTCCATTCATTCACATAACTTTAAATAGAAACTCTTATTCCTATAGTGTGTGGGCTTCCTATATATACCTGAATCACAGGTAAGCAGCAAAGTCAATTGCTTCCAGGTGTTTACCAAAATAAATCATTGCCTGTCAGTAAGCCAGTGACAGATCAGGGCTAATTTCTCAAAAGAAGTAATTAACCCTCAGGGATCTTGTTGATGTATTTTAGTAGAATAAATCTTTCTCTTCAGTCTCTCCCTTAATAATGTTTGTCCATGTGGAAACACACACACGCATACACACACCCCAATCCAAACTCACTCATTCTCAGGGCTTTTTCTCTTTGTAACTATATTCATTATTCAGGGTCAGTGGCTCAAATAGTACATAAGCAAATATTCACTGGCATTAATCACATCATTTGTACTTTAAAACAATAAAGGCAAAAATAAATAAATAAAGCAATAAAAATAAAAGCTATGCACAAGTTCTCATTAGAATAGCTCTGGAGAATCTAATATTCTTTTTTTTAAGGATTTATTTATTTATTTATTTGAAAGTCAGAGTCACACAGAAAGAGGAGAGGCAGAGGGAGAGAGAGGTCTTCCATCCGCTGGTTCACTCCCCAACTGGCCTCAACAGCTTGGGCTGTGCCGATCCCAAGCCAGGAGCCAGGAGCCTCCTCCAGGCCTCCGACATGGGTGCAGGGGCCCAAGGACTTGGGCCATCCTCCACTGCTTTCCCAGGCCATAGCAGAGAGCTGGTTCGGAAGTGGAGGAGCTGGGTCTCGAACCGGGGCCCATATGGGATGCTGGCGCTTCAGGCCAGAGTTTTAACTGGCTGCGCCACAGTGCTGGCCCCTGAATCCAGTATTCTTTCACAGTGGTTTCTGATCATCTGTTGGGAGTTTTCATAGGTGAGTGTACACAATGCTTTCTCTTCAGGATGCTCTCCCAGAATTAGAAAGAGGGGAATATTCACCCTTCTAGATGAATCAGTTGAATTATTCCAGTGTTCATGCAATGACCTACAGAATAGCCTCAAATCTTGGTGGCTTGATCCACATGTGATTAACATTACTAAAAGTTGAGTGATAGTAAGATGACAATGTTAGCTATGATTTTCATTTGTAAAATCAATAAACATTTTCTTAGCAGCATCTTTATAAATAACTCCTATGACACAGTACTGTCAGGCAAGGACTTGGGAGGCAAACACTATATCTTCCTAAATAAACTCCCTCCACTACAATGTATGAATGGATAAATTATTGCAATCATAAATTAATTCATTGCCTATTTATATTATCATTAGCAAAGTTTTACTATGTTGAGGTTAGTGGGGAGAGACCCCCTATAACTTCTAAAATTTCAAAATGTCTCTGTGATCTTCAAACACTAATTATATCAGAATCATTTGGAAGGATCATTGAACACAGAAGGCTGAGTCACACCACTGGAATCTCCCAGAAAATCTGGAATGGGCCTACAATTTGTTTCTAACAAGGTCTGAGAATGTTCTTATTCCTGGCTCAGGGATTTCACTTTGAAGACAATACAGATAAACAATTATGTGTTATTTTCCTTTTCCTATGACAGAATTTATGGAGCCTCCACTTAATATTCATTGGACACTTACTTTTTCCAGAGTACAGTATGTTTTCTCTTCTCAATGCCCTCACAATCTAATTGAGAATAAGATTCATCTTAGTTGAGCAGTTAAGATGCCTACATCCCACATGGGAGGTTCTAGGTTTAATTCCCAACTTTGAATCCTGGTTCCAATTTTCCACCAAGGCCGACTGAGGGAAGAAGCAGGTTATGACTCAGTTAGCTGTGCTTCTTCCATTCATGTAGGAGAACTGGATTGAATTTGCTCCTCTTAGCTTGGGCTCATCTTAGTCTGGGCTGTTGAGGGCAGTTGGGGAGTGAAATGTGGTGAGAGTTCTGTTTGTCACTCTTTCCTCCTCTCTCTGACTCTCAAATTTAAAACTTAAAAGAATTTAAAAATGAAATATGTGAGATCTAAAAACATAACAGAAATTAAATTGAAGGGTGACTCTCCTGCTGTTAATAACATGGAATTCTTGGAGGCCTAGAGTCAAGAGTGAAGGCAGTCCATGGGCTCATCAGGTCTTGCATAATGGGCAGAGTATGTCTTGTCTAAAGAATGGATTGTACAATAAGTATCAACACTCAAAGGTAGGGGCAAGGAACAGAAAAAACTCTCTTTAATTGCAAATCTCTGTAGACTATAAGGAAGGATTTCTGTTTCAACTTCAAGAGAACCTAAGAGAGCAGGAAAATTCAAGGGATGCTGAAATTCATCACTATATTGCCCTTGACAAATAGTGTTTCTTACTTAAAAGCAAAGTTTTACTGTCCAAAGACAAACCTTTTAAAATAAAATATCTTTAAAATATTAAAGTTGTCTAATAGCTAATTAAAGTCATTGTAGCTTGGAGAATGGACCTCAGTAAAGAGACCAGCTGGATCTTGTTACTTCTTTTGAAACCTCTGGGCCTCTGAATGAATCTCTCCTGGGATAAGGGCAGACACCTGCTGTTTCCAGCTTGTTCTTCTTGTCTAGAATTAGGTAGTGAAAATCTGCAAGCACTGAAGTCAGCAATAACCAACACAGAAGGGGGAATCTGTTGTTTAATTCTTCATCTGTTACAGGCAAGCAACACTCCCACAGAAAATATTAATAAAGGTTGAAGCGTGCTAGTATTTATTTATTTATTTCCAGGATATTAGAGCTGGAACAAACCTTATGGATGAGCTAAGCTAATAACTTCCTTTGTGAATTAGAAAAATGGAGTTCTAAGAAAGTAAGTGAGTCACCAAAGAGAGCTCAACTCATCAGTTGCCTGAGTTCACCTCACTTCTAGTGCAGTTCTACTCTCACCATTGCCCTGTCTAAAAATCTTCCTTGGTACACACACTTTTCTAGCCATTATGTGAACCTCACTCACACTATAAATTATAATTGCAATTAATTATATGAGGGATATGGAGTTGAACAATTATTTTATTTGCATAATTATGCATGACTGTCATTTGTTCAAAGATATTGTTGAAGAATTCTACTAACAAAGGCTGCTTTTGAAGGTGGACATTTATTCAGAGTACTCAAATCACAAATTCATACTGAAAACTCCTATAGTTATTAACTGACATGTTCAAGCAGAACAGAATTCTGGGTCGCTGAGGCTCCTTGTATGTTTATAGCTCCAGCTACAGCAGAACTGGTCCTTGTAAATGTCACAGGAGATAATAATTGCAATGGAAAAGAAAGAAAATGTTTGGAGCTTATGAGAAAAGACCAAACCGCTCCCAATCACAGGACTGGAGAGGTCAAGAAAACATCCCTAGGGCAAGAGAGATGAAACTTTCTGACAGTCAAGAAATTAATGCTGACACTTCGTCAGTTAAGTAAAGTGCAGAGCAGAAAGAGTCAGCCTGGCTGTGTTTTGGCTTATGGATAGAGCTGTGTGTGTACAGTCCAAAGAGAAACAAGTGTAAAGATCATCTTGTCACTGTAAATAAAAATCACCCTGTTGCCCAAGGGACCAAAAGCTCCGTTACAGTCTGGTCAGTCCCAGCCAGGCCATCATGGTGCTGTTATTGATGATAATACAGGAAGAGGGTCATTTTCGCTGCTGAGTGGGAGGCTGTGGCTATGGCACTAATGTCCAATTACATTAATGAACATGAATTTTGGCTCTGTGTGAACATTTCTCCTCATGCTCTGAATTAGATTTGAGAGGGCAAAATAAAAGATAATAAAAATCTTTTCTCCAGCACCATTTGTCTTTGGTTGTGTTTGTAGGAAGATGTCTGAAGGAAACATAAGATTCCTGGTTTATGAAGCAACCCAGACGCAATAAGTTCAAGTGTTGAACACTAGGCTGGTGTTCTGTAAGGCCAGAAGGTCACTGTTGCCTCCTTCCTTTGGGGTGGTTACATTATCAAATAGAACAATTCAAAATGTGTAATGTATTTACCTGAATTCACACTACTTTTAGAAAGCCAGTTGAGGTATTAAAAGCTCTGCAATCATGTTTGTCTGAATCAATCCTACCCCACTTTTGAACATTCTCAGGGTACTTCTCTGATTATATTACAATGCTGGCCTGGAGAGGGGAGGAGATAAGTGTTGTAAAACAAAAGAAAACTGTGGTAGGCAAAATAATGGCTATCAAAAATGTACATGTATCTAGATATTTCATAGTATTTGTGAAGTGGATGTAAAGAAAACAGTTGATCCCAGATGCATAGATCTGCTACTTTACATAAGATGAACTTTACTTTGCACTTTGATGTGATTAACTGAAGATTCATGAGATGAGGAGATAATGCTTGATCATTGGGGTAGATCAGGATCCTTATGAGGGAAAGAAAGAAAGAGAGTGAGAGAAGATGTGGTGATAAAATCACAGGTCTTAGGGATGTGCATGTTGGCTTAGAAGATAGCAGAGGGCCCTACCTGTGGCTGCTGGAAAATATGAAGAATGAATTCTCTCCGAGCTTCCAAAAGAAACACAGCCTTAGCTACAGCTTGATTTTATCCCATGACACTACTGTCCTTCAGAACTTTAAAATAATAATCTTATAACGTTTAAATTTTAGTGGTTCTTTTGTTATAGCAGCAAGAGAATATTAACACAAAAAACCTTTTTTTTTAAAAAAGATACATTTATTTATTTGAAAGAGTTACAGAGAGAGAGAGAGAGAGAGAGAGAGAGAGAGGAGTTCTTCATTCTGCTGGTTCACTCCCCAGATGACTGCAATGGCCAGTGTTGATCAAGGCCAAAGCCAAGAGCCAGGAGCTTCTTCTTGGGTCCAGGGATCCAGACACTTGGGCCATCTGCTGCCGCTTTCTCCAGGTGCATTAGTAGGGAGATGGAACAGAAGTGAAGAAGTTGGGACAGAAACAGGTGCCCTATAGGATGTGGGCATCGCAGCCAGCACATCTACATGCTCTACTACAACTCCACCCCCCCATAAACCCTTATTAAAGGGACCTATAAACTAGAACTATGATACCTCCTCATATAGAGTAATCACATCCCCATCAATTCTACAACTCTATGATAATGCTTCTCTAAAGACGCTGGTGACCTTATTTTTATATGTGTGGGCTCTGCTCTTCTTCTCTGATGGATCCAGAAGCAAATGAAACAGGAGTGTTAAAAGTTGAGAAAAGATAGTTTATCCCACTGATGAATCTGTTTCTGATAGATGTGTCTGGAATTATATTAAATCCTGATGAGTCCCAGAAATAGAGAAGCAAGTATTTAACAGTAGCTTACCTTGACTTCTTTTGCTTGCTGTGTACAAACATACACACACACACACACACACACACAGGGACTCATTGAGTACTCTGGTATTCATAAAACTCTTCAATTTACACTATATCGCCAATCTACCACCATCCTATTGTGTAGATGTGATTGTTGCCCCCAAGTGAGGAATGAAACATGGGTTCAGAGAACCTGAATGCTTTCCCTATGCCCTCCCTGCCACTAAAAGCTAGAGTGGAGTTCATGCTCTCTTCTCTTCAACACACTGCATTGTGATTTTCTAATTTCCTGAACACTTCACAATAAGCATTCAAAGACAAGATGACTTTTGGAACTTAACATGTTACAACTAACTTGTCTATAATTACAAAGAAATGATAATTGCTTTCCTTTTCCATGACTTGTCAAAACCAACCTCAAATCATTGTTTGGTTCACTCCTCCTCTTCCCTTCACTTCTCAAATAACTGAAAAATAATTTTATTATTGCAGTTTAAGGAAGCGTTCTGATTCTTTATGCAAGAGAGAAGGCAATTCATATATCCTGAAGACTCCCAGTGGTTTTGTTCTACTTTCTTTTCTACACAAGGGCCATTTGCATGTTTTCCCATGACTCTCTCATGGCTGCATAAGGCCTATTTAGCTAAGATGCCACACAGTGCAGCTATGTCATAATGGATGGTAGGCTGTACATGACTGTGGCTTGAAACCTGTGAGCTGTCTTTGCACACCCTGTAGGAGTCAATGACAAAACCAAACAAAACAGCAATATTCCACACTATCCTGACAGCAGGAACTAGACACAAACTGACAATTCCTCTTATCCATCATTGAAAATGTATCATCTAAGGCTTTGACCTAACCTACTTTCAACTATCATTTAATATGAGATAGAGGAGTATAATGTTTTGTTCTACTGGTTATGAATGTCTTCACATATTTAAGATATTTTCTGGTTGGAAAGGAATAGAGAAAACCAGTTGAGATTTTGGTGTAAGTCCTTCCTCTATTATCTACAAGCTGTGTGACACCAGTTAAGTTTTTAATTTAAATACTGCCTCTCAGTTACTTCCTCTCTAAAACAGAGATCATTAGGTCAGCAACCTCACAGGGTTGGAGTATAAAGGGATTAGAACAGGGCCAGACACAGAGTAAATGCTCAATAAAGATAAGCCACAGATATTATGTTTCCCTGGACATCCATGAAGTGTGTGGCTCTCTCCTGTGTACTCAGGTATACATAAATGTATGAGAGAAGAAGCTCATATTTCCGTGCCACCTCTATATTCAAATTCCTTTATTGACTCTCTGGTTCCCATTACATTGATTCTAAACCTTTCATCCCAAGCTTTATCTCCCAAAGACAATTTTTTGAACTTAAAAATTACTGAAATTAGGCAAATCCATTTATTTTGCAATGCACTTCACTTTCCTATTTTTGTAGTGTTGTACATCCAGTTTGCTATAATGGAAATGTTGTCTCCACTAGATGCCCATATCACAATTTGACCATATTATTTGACCCAATGCTAAAAACATCTCTTCCACATAGCATTTGTTGATGTGTCTCCTCCATAATCCATAAGACTGTGACTTAACCCAGTAGGCAGAGTTTACTTTCAACTATCACTTAATCATGAAATGGAAGAGTATAATGTTTTGTTCTACTGAGTATGAATGTCTTCACACATTCGCATAAGTCTCTGTGTTAGTCTCCCACTTCCAAGGTTCCTTTACCTGCCTCCTTCTTGAATGTATCATTTTGTTTTTGAAGTAAAGTTTCGAGTTATTGGTTTGTTTCCAACCCTGGGAGTCACTCAGGGAGAGTCTATGACTAATTCATCTTCATAGTTTCCACAGCATCTAATTCGTGTTCTGTTATATTATAGATGCACAATACATATTTAATGAATAAATATTTATTAAAACCAATGGTAAAAATATTTATATGCTGAATTATCTCTCCATGTGTGAGCACATGTGTGTACTAACATTAAATGACATGATGCATTTTTGCACGTGGTTTATGCAAATAACAAGAATGTATACAAACATCCACACCTCAACTGTCAGAAAATATTTTAACAAAGGCTACATACTGCCTGGCTAAATATATTTTCACACTAGAAGTATTATTCATCATTTGCCAATCTCTGACCAATCTCGCTGTGGCTTACAGTCATTGAGATGGCTAGAGGAAAGGAGAGCTCTGTGGATGCAGGGACCACTCTGTGACTGGACTCCAGGCTATGTTGGTCTGTGCGTCTTTCTTGAGGGAGTAGGAAACATAAACTAACTCCAAATAACTGAAGTGTAAACCTGGGAAAAGGAAAGAATAAATCTATTTATGGCATAAATCAAGAAGATAATTATGAGGTGGGCACTGGATAGACAAGGGCCAGTGAAGTTGGTAGGTTGTACTGGTCCCCAGTCCATGTCATTTGCCTGAGTTTCTTTATTTTGTTTATTCTTCCACAGTCATCAAGGTTCCAGCTTCTCCTCCTCAGTGGAAATAATTTTAGAAGATGAAATCTGTCCCCAAGTTCTGTTACTGACACACTTACCATGGAGTAATCAGCAAATACTGCTGCCTTTTGCAGCAACTTGGAATATTACTCATGTCACTGTAATGTCTCCACTTAGCCAGGATAGCAATTCATTTTAATACTTTTGTCTGAAAAGAAAGATGATTTTGACTTTTTTGATCACACATGGATTCATCCATGTATCAATTTATTTTTAAGTTCAATATTTGTATTCTTAAGTGCAAACATGAAATCAAATAGATAAAAAATATCCACACAAAACAGCATGCTGCAAATAAAGGCTGAAATGAAAAGTTTGATATCTATATAATTTTCCTTTAAAATTGGAGCAAAGGGGCTGGTGCTGTGGCATAGTGGGTAAAGCTGCCGCCTGCAGTGCCATCATCCTATATGGGTACCAGTTTGGGTCCTGGCTGCTCCACTGCTGATCCAGCTCTCTGCTGTGGCCTGGGAAAACAGTAGAAGATGGCCCAAGTCCTTGGGCCCCTGCACCCATGTGGGAGACCCAGGGGAAACTCCTGGCTCCTGGCTTGGGATCAGCACAGCTCTGGCCATTGCAACCATCTGGGGAATGAACCAGCAGATGGAAGATCTCTCTCTCTCTCTCTTTCTCTCTGCCTCTCCTTCTCTCTCTGTGTAACTCTGCCTTTCAAATAAATGAATAAATATTTTTAAAAAATTGGAGCAAATTCTGGTATTATAATGAACGATTAAATAATAATAGCCGAGACATTATTGCTTTTTAAATAACCTCATATTCTTTTACTCTTTTTGTTGTTGATGCTTCTGTTTTTTTCTGCTTTCTTTTTTTTTTTTTTTTTTTTGGATAGGATAGAAAGTTTATGAATATAAAGAAAAATAAAAACAAAACAAAACAAGGAGTAGGGTGGTTCTGGACTGGAATAGTAGGTCCATTGATTTGAAAGAACAAAAGTTCTTCCATGTCATCTCTCTCGTTTTCAGAGAGATTAAAAAAGAACATACTCCCTCTTGGGCCCCATTCATCAGCAAGTTTGCCCTGGCATTAGCAGGTAATCATTTCACTTGTTCCTCATTGCTTCCTTGGGCTGAATCATTGTGAGATGTTCCTCTTCAATGTTGATACTTCTTGTCTTATAAGTTGTGGATATAACTAAAGCCACATTCGCTTTCCTATGGTTATTGTTTCCATGGTTTTTTTGTTTGTTTCATTGTGGGCTCGTCCTTCGAGGCCCACACTGTGATGGTGTTCTTTGACAAGAAGCACCAGAGACAGTTTTGGTGAAGATGTCTGTTTATTAACAGCTGGGCACAAGCTTTTATAGGGCAGTCAAAGGGAAGTAGCTAGCTTAGGGAAGCAGCACTAATTCTAAAGGATAAAGCAGATACTGGTGCCTCTATGTTTCTCCAATTAGCTTGAAGGTCACATAGCCTACATAGCCTTCCAGGTTGTCTTATGGGTCTGGGCCGCACCCATGAGCTGTTCACATATTGACAATCAGAAGGTTCCTCAGCAGGAAGTGGGGGTGGGGAAATGTGCCTGGGGCCCCTACTGCCTGCAGCAGTCAGGTCATATGTGAGGGTGCAGTGTGCTGAGCCCTTGACCAAGGTTTTTCCCCGGGGGCATGATATGCCATGCCCTCTTAACCTGCATGGACTAGGCAGGCAGCTTCCCAGCCAGGCTCAGGATCACCCACATTTCATTCTTGTTCTTTCAATCCTGTGGTCCTTCACATGGGTGGCAGGAGTTCAAGTACTTGGACCATATTTTTGCCTTTCCAGGTTTGTTAGCAGGAAGTTGGATAGAAAGCATAGTTGGGAATTCAGTCCCCATACTCCAAGGTGGGATATAAGTATCTCAATCAATGACTTAATCGCTGTGTTTACTTAATTTGTAACTCTTTACTTAGAATTAATATTATACCACTTCAAATAAAATGTAAGAATCTGGAACCAGTGTTGTGGTACAGCAGGTTAAGCTGCTGCATCCCATATCACAGTGCTGGCAACTTTGCTTCCAATGTAGTGTCCCACTAACGTGCCTGTGAAGGAAGCAGATTATAGCCAAGTATTTGCATCCCTGCTACCTATGTGGAAAAGCCTGGTGGAGTTCCAGGCTATTGCTTTGGGCCTGGGCCAGTCCAGCTGTTGTGGGCATTTGTGGAGTGAGTTAGTAGAAGGTTGATCTCTCTCTCTCTATCTCTCTCTCTTTCTCCCCCTCCCCCTTTTTGTCCTCTTTGTCTCTACCTCTCTGGTATTCTACCTTTCAATGAACAAATAAATATTTTTAAAATGCAGAAAGCTTATAGAAGTGCTATTTTATTGATTCCCTGTCTATTCATTTTCGGGGCTATTATTGTTAAATATAACAATACATATTATTGTTATTAAATATAACAGTATATATTATTAAATTTAACAATACAAAATATTATAGTATAATATATAAATATAAATATATATTGTTATTAAATATAAATACATTGCAAACCATATAGTGAAACAACTTCAACTTTTACTGTAAGTAGTCAATTAACTTTTAAAGTAAATGAGGAAACAAAAAACATCGTGATATTTTCTATTTTCCCCCATAGTCACCATTTCCACTGACTTTTCATAAACTTGAGTTTCCATCTGGTGCCATTTGCCTTCAGGATTAACAACTCCTTAGCATTTCTTGTCATTCAGATGCACTTACAATAAATTCTTTTAGATTTTGTATATGTGAAGATGTCTTTATTTTATTGTTATTTCTAATGGATATACTCAGTGGATGTAGAATTCTGGTCAATTTTTTCTCTTTGTTTTGTTTTTAAAGGATGTAAAACATGTCATTTTATTGTCTTCTGAGAACCTTTGTTTCTGATAACAACGTTGTCATTTTATGTGGCTGTTCCCCTGTATGCAATATGCCTTTTCTCACTGGCTGCTCTTATGATTATTTTCACTTTGCAGCACCATGATTACAATGGAAGGAGGACCTTTCTCTGTATCTCCCTCTCTCTGTCTGTAACTCTACCTCTCAAATAAATAAATAAAATCTTAAAATAAAAAAGAGGGCTTCACAGATTCTTGTCCTATTCATGCACAGCACAGTTTCAGTCAAGGGCCAGTGGAGAACCCCCATACAGAATTTTTGGGCCTCCTGTCTTCTCTGGTCCTTTGGCCAGTAAATATCAGCTACAGTAAAAGACCTGCAATATGATATCTCTCTTTTTGACTCAGCATGATTGAGATTCTGCTTGGACTATATCTCCCTGTACCTTATTAGTGAAAACACAAATGGAGAGTGAAAGAAGATGAGTCATTTCATGTATTTTTTTTTCTCATAAGGATCATCTTTTGCCTTTCCTTTATCCAGTGCTTGCAAACAATGACTGCACTTGTATATTTTGGCCAGTGATAGAGTACTTTGTGGTAGGTGGGCAAACTTTCACTCTGAAGGTATTTTAGTCAAAGGCTAGAAATACTGTTGTAATAAATGATATTTAAGAATTTTTACTGATAACTTTTTTCATGTTAATGTGATATACAAATAGAACAGATTCACTATATTTATAGATTAATTCTGAGAATATGATATTCTCTTCTCCCCCCCATCCCTCTCCCTCCATCTTTCTGTTTTCCTTTCTTCCTTCCTTCTTTCCTTCCTCCCTTCTTTCCTTCTTTCCTTCTTCTCTTTCTCTCTTTCTCTCTTTCTTTCTCTCTGTCAAGGGCTTAATGCTCTACCAAATAGAATATAACAATTAAAAAGTAAAAAGATCCTAGCTCAGTGGGAATATAAGCAAGGGCTATAAACTATAATCAAATAAAAAATGACCATTTCACCTATACACAGTAAATTTTAAAATAATCACAGATCATTAAAACTAAAGTAGTATTACATTCTTAACAATTTGCTTGACAAAGATATTAAATAAGGATTGACAAAAGTATCTTTGCAGCAATACTGATGCACACAGACATTTCTTTTTTTAATTTTATCTCTTATTTTATCTCCCACATATAAGAGAGAAAGGTCACTATTTGTCTTTCTGTGTCTAGCTTGTTTCACTCAACATGATGTCATGTGGTTGCATCTATTTTCCTGCAAATGGTAGAACTAGATATTTCTTTATATATAATTAAGAAGAGTATAATGGTGACTTCTTCCATGAAATATTACCAATAATTCTTTATGACTGTAAAATTCTAGAAGGGGGAAAGAATCGGAAAACTAGGTGGGAGTGAGGCATACAATTTTGGCTTTCAATGATGAGACTATGAGGCCAGTACAGAAACAAAAGATCAAAAGTCAGGAAACTTGGCCTGATGTCCTCTGGGGAAAGCAGTTGATCTCTCTAAGTCATATGTAATAATTCTCAGATGAATACAGTAATACTTAGATATGTGTCATTTAATATCACAGAAGATTCAATTAAGGGGGAAAATATAGAACATATTATAAATACTGAAGTTGTAAACAATATGAATTATTTACCATTATTACCAACAGTGTCTGGAGAAATCACAGAAATCATATTTATTTATTTGCTGTTGATTCTAGATAATCACTATTATATGGATTATTAAAGGATTGATCACAAATTCCTCAGCAAGACCTTGTGGGAACACTAGATTTTTTGCTATAAATGGAGGACTATTAGGTTTCCTTGTTTTCAATTTTTTAAAAAAAATTTATTTGTTGTACAAGTTTTGTATATTTCATATATACAAAATTTAGGAATGTAGTGACACTTCTACCAACCTACTTCTCGCCCATGCTCCAACCCTTCCTCCTCCTACTTCTCACATTCCCATTCTCGATTTTTACAAAGATTTATTTTCAGTTTACTAAATGATCATGCAAATAGTATGAAGAGAAAAAAAACACTGTTCCTCACAGAAGAGACAAGTTCTGTGAACAATAATCTAATCTCAAAATGTCTATTTCACTCCAATACATTACATTTCAGGTACTCTATTAGTTACCTTGGATCAGGGAAAGCATATGTGTCGCTCCCCCTCTTTGTGGAGGAATGACACTAAACCCTGCGCTGTTCTTTTATCTGCTTGGCCCTTCCCGGGTTTGCTGCTGGTCCTTCCCGGGTTGGCTGCCGACCCCTCCACCTCTGTGGAGGGGCGGCTCCCCCTGCCACTTTCCCCGCTTCCGCGGAGGAGCGGCACATGGCCGGCCGGCTCTCTCAGGGGCTGCTCAGGTGTTCCTTCAGGTGTTCCTGGTGCATGTTGTCTCTCTCCTCCTTTATAGTCCTCTTCCACCAATCCCAACTCTGCTACCCACATGCCAAGCACGCTGCTCTCCTCCAATCAGGAGCAGGATCAGCTCCTGCAGCTCATCAGTCAAATTGGCGAGAGGCAGCTGTGTAGAAGCTGTTTCCTCCTCTCCCAGCGCCATATTGTGGGAGAGCAGATGCATAGAATAAGTCTTAATTCCAGTAACTTAGTCTAGTCTCAGTTGCTCCCCACACATATGTTATCTGTCCTTTTGGGCTGGCTTATTTCACTAAATATATTGCCATCCAGTACTACAGTACTATTTATTTTTTTGGAGGAATTGGCTTTTGGAGATTAAAAACATATCTTGAAATTACTTCCAAAAATGGATTTATGTAGAAATCAGTGTGTTGTTCCACATATAGAAGCAATTTAGAAAAACAGGGTTTTGCCTGCACTGTATAAAACAAACAGTGGAAAAAGGAAATGGCCAGTCTGTTACCTATTCGATGCTTACTAGTTTGATAATTTTTCTATTTTTTAAATCTCCGTATTTGAGATGGATCAGATAGAAGCTTTGCCTTAAATATGTCCAAATAAGAGAGAAAATTAAGGAGTTAAATTCTTAGTTTGTAAAGTTTACTTATGCAGTTGTGTAATGGCCAGGGTATCGGAGATATAGATTGGATGTTTGTTGCTTCACATTGCTATCAAAACAAGTGATTTGTTGAATTATGATGTAAGCCTTATGCTGCTCATTCTTCTTTGTTTCTAACAGAAAAAAATATAGATTTAGTTTCCAATAAATCCTTAAAAGAAAAAAATTAATACTTATTTAAAATTAAGGGGAATTGTCTTATTCACAACCTGTAACAATGACTTCCACTTGCAAAATACCTTGCATAAAGTAGGTTCTCAAACAATATTTAATGATTAAGATAAGTTAAGCTCATTTGAACCTAGAAAAGTACTTAGAATCTATATTGTTTTCTTTATCCTGACCAATTATTTGGTAGAAAATTAAGCAGCCAATGATATCTAATTTAAAACATGAACACAGTTGTGACATTTTCCCAAATGGGAAGAATTTGTGTCCTTTTTTTCATTCAGTATGACCAATACCAGGTGAACCAAACTGCAGGTTAGTTGTGTGATGACAAGTTATATTTGATACTCTTTACAAATTTGTTGAGTCACCTATCATCATAAGTTGATAGAATTCAAGGCTTGAATTTGGGGATTGAGGAGGAGGCTGGAGAAGAATGCAATGCCTTCTCCACTTCCCGGGACTACTTTTACAGGAGCTGTGTGAGACCTGGGGCACGAACAATGCTGCCTGACAGTCTAGCTGAGAAAGGGCAATCTTAGTTGAAGCAAGAGACATTCTTTATAAGTTTTCAAGGGATATCCTGGTCAAGTTCACAGGAACTGGGAGTGGAAGGGGCAGAATGGCAGGGAAGTAGACTTTCTCATAAGTTGTAGAGAAATGTTGCTCTAGCTGTGCTGGTTGGTGGATTTCTGCAAGGACCTTAGACACAAAGGACAGATGTACATTTATTCCTGAACAAACATGATATGAGACTCACCCGGAGGCTTCCCAGAAATAACTGACAAATGATCAAAGACCTTGGGGTGTGGACCAGGGAAATGAAGAATAAGAATCTGCAGTTTTGCAGGTGTGGCTGCCAGCCAGAAAAATTTGATTATTAATATTAATGTGACCTCATTTTACCCACAGACTGCTGAGACTGGAAAATTCAGGTTACACATAGTATATTTCTTTTCAAAGCATTTTTGTCTCTTATTATATTCTTGTTTGAGCCTTGTGATTAGAGCCATCCCTGGGGTATGTGGATGCAAACCAAATCTTACTGTGTTGGTCCTTTGTCCTCATTACTCTCAAGAGAAATCAGGTTAGGGTGAATATCTACAGAATTCTTGAGGAAAATATAAATCATAACATGCTCATCATGGAAGACCTAGGTCCTTACTCTTCCCTTCCCTTTGTTTGGATGGTGTCAGTTACAGATCAGCCAACAGGGAGTTCAGGTTGAGCTCCATTTATATGAACCCCTGGGTTCAGGAGTGATGGGTGTGATGTGAAGTCCTGGGGGAGCCCCCCCCCCCCCCATGGAGTTCTTTGTTGCTGGAGTAGGAGAGTAAAAGACTGTTACCATACCTATAATGTTAGGTTCATGGTATGAGCTGAACTATGTCCCTGAGAAACTCACATGTTGAATGTCCAAAGGCCGATATACAAACAGAAATTATGTTTCGATAAAAGTTGTTTCAAAAGTTATATAGCTAAAATTAGTCTGTTAGGGTGTGTCCTAATCTAATATGACTGGCATATCTTTAAAAAGAACTGGTTTTTGAAATGCAGAGCCACAGAGATACAGAGAGAGTAAAAGAGAAAATGAGATATCTTTCTTCTGTTGGTTCACTCCCCAAATGGTCATAATGACTAGGGTTGGGCTAGACTGAAGCTAGAAGCCTGAAACCCCATCCTGGTGGTCCATGTGGGTGGCAGGGGCCCAGACTCTTAGGTTGTCATTTGTTGCTTTCCTTTGACACATTTAGCAGAAAGCTGGATGGGAAACAGAGCAGCATTGCAAGTGGAGGTTTAATCTGCTGTGCCACAATGCTGGCTCCTGATATCCTTTAAGAAGAGAAGCAGACACCAGAGGAGAATATGTGAGAAAAGCACAATCTTCATGATGCAGTGCTGGAATGACCAGTGCTGGAATGTAAGGTAAGAAGAAGGGTCTCAGAGTAAACCAGCCCTATTATCCCCAGATATTAAACTTCCAGATTCTGGAACTGTTGAAACAATGACATTGCTTAAGCGAACCAGTGGTATTTTGTTATGGCAACCCTAGTAAGCTAACCTACTCCTTGAGGAAAAAGAACTTTTCTTTCTTGCTTTCTGCTGTGCATCTGATATCTCGTACCCAATAGGCACTCAAGAACTCACTGCTGAATCCTTTCATGTTGGTTGACTGGTCTCTGGGTGTCTTTTCTGACTATCCCATTCCTACTCTATAGCTCTGTGGTACTTATTACCTATATTAGTCACCTGAGAAACAGCACCTGCTGCCTTATTTTGATATTAATCTCATCACATCACTCCATCCATTAGTATGTATAGACCTAACTTAAGACTAAATATAGCATACTTACAGTAAATGCTAGGTTTTAATGAAGTGGCCTTGATGATGAAGGGGACAAATAAGAGTTCAGTTGACACTGCAGGGAGGCATATCAGCTTTATCTGAGGATGTATTAGTCCTCACCACTCCATTCCAGCGTGTCAGCTGCAGCAAGATGTTGAACTGAAGTTTTCAGTAGTAGCATTCATGGTCATACTGCCATCAGATGTCACTCCTAGGGTCCATACCTCCTTCACATGATGATATAGCATTATTAACTCTATTCAGTCACCCCCAAAGAGCCCAATAACTACATCTCTGTTGGGAAAGCTTTTGAAAGTTCTCAGGCAAGGGCTTAAGAGGAAATGGACCCTCTGTCTGGCACTAGACCAACAGTGAATATACAAAGCAGGATTTGCAAGCTATTAGAATGATAATTGCTTATGGAATTGCTAGAGCATGGCATCTTTTCAGACGAGTCTACCTGAGAAATTCAGCTCCAGTACACCCGAGGAGTGACTGAAATAAATTAGGAGATGGGAAAGATTCAGAACTGCATCAAGCTTAGACGAGTCAGGGGAAGTGAATCAGATAAATACATTAACACACACACACAGTGACGGATGAGGCAGATGACATTTTATGCTCCTTTAAACTGACTGATGAAGATCAGACAAATTAGAAATAGCTGTGGACAAGTTCAAGAACGTCTTTCTAGTGTGTACTGAAAAGGAATCTTAAAGAGCAGAGATGTGAAGTACCTCTGGCAAATGAAAATGGGGTAATGGAATTATAGATTCTAAGAGTAGAATTCCTGTGTCTAACTCTTACAAACTTAAGAAAATGCTTCTAAATAAACTGTCTTAGAATCTTATATATAAATTTTAATGGATTGTAGGGCAAAAAAATGTTACATTAAAAACTAAGACCATTTCTATTTTGGATGCTATGTACCAGTGTATAATCTTATGGATGCAGGTTTACTAACTTGTGCAACCATGGAGTATGAAGTCATTAGTTTAAGCCTTAATTCAGGTCAGGAACATCATGCCATAAGTAGTGATTTTCAGTGGCTTTGTATTCAGTTGATATTTTGAGTTGTAATAGAGATTACTAGCAGAGACTATTTGCAGGAAAACAGTGTGTTTCATTTTCTTAAATTTAGATTATATTCACATTATATTTAGAACATATAGGGTCCCCAGTTTACATTTTGACATCTGGTAGACACAGATTTATCACCTGTATTTCTCCTCCTACCTCCATAGAGGCATCTCTGAGTGTTTTTTTTTTTAATTTTTTGACAGGCAGAGTAGACAGTGAGAGAGAGAGACAGAGAGAAAGGTCTTCCTTTGCCGTTGGTTCACCCTCCAATGGCCGGCGCGGCCGGCGCGCTGCGGCCTGCGCACCGCGCTGATCCCATGGCAGGAGCCAGGAGCCAGGTGCTTTTCCTGGTCTCCCATGGGGTGCAGGGCCCAAGCACCTGGGCCATCCTCCACTGCACTCCCTGGCCACAGCAGAGAGCTGGCCTGGAAGAGGGGCAACCGGGACAGAATCCGGCGCCCTGACCGGGACTAGAACCTGGTGTGCCGGCGCCGCTAGGCGGAGGATTAGCCTAGTGAGCCACGGCGCCGGCAAGTGTTTTTATTTCTAATGTATGTTTGTTTTATCTTATCCTAGAGGTTTTGAAAGATGAGGTATGATATTCTGTGGCCAATGAGGAAAGAAGAGAACTTGAAAATGTAGCTGTTGGCTATGTTTTGAAGTTGCATTAATTTTGGGAAATTGATGGCAAAAGTTAATTCATACACAGAGATGAAAAACATGCAGAAGGCAGAGGTCACTGGCATGTCCTTCTCCATGAATTGTTAGGCTGTGACTGCTGATTCCTTCAGGAGGCTTAGCAATAATGAACTTAACCCATACAGATGGTTGGATGCAACAGACCCATCAGCTAATGAACATGCAGTTGGTACAAATCTACACAGTCACACACTAGTGGGAAAGTGAATTTTAAAGTCCAAGCTGGACAAAATGGAATCACAAATAATCTTCAGAGGGTAGCACCATGTTTTCCATGGAAAGAAACAGTAACAATCACATTTCTGCTTTCAAACTTACCATCACCATTTTCAAACATGAGCCTTCTGCTTGGTTAAATTGAATTATGCCTTTGTGTGTGCTATTCCTCCATTATGTAATGTTCAAATTCTTTCCCACTTCTTCTAGTTACATGTATTGTTTACACGTCACCCATTGGCACTTCATATTTGCTATTTTTTAATGTGAGAATTAATGAGAATTTCATCTAAGCCCAAATCTAAAATTTTTCAGTGCTTATAAAATGGATTCAGCTCTATATACAATGCTTTACTTTAAAATACATTGAATAGAGAGAGGAAATAATTGTTTAATTATCTTCCATTTGTGTTTTTAATTTTTTACTTTCAAATAAATTTCTACAAGCTATAAACTGAGAAACCTTATTTTGAATTTTATACTCAGGTAACCTTTTGTTAGACGTTTCCATTCACTTGGCTTATAAATCCAGGCAACACAGAACTTTGCTTTTGTTAAAAAAAACGTATTTTCAGTGTTTCTCAATGCAAAACTAATAGTACTATTACAACTTTGTTTGGTAAGGAACAGCAAATCAGAAGAAAAACACATGCTCTGCACCATCGCTACTCTTGTGGCAAACTTAGCGCCTTCCAAACTGAAGGGCAGTTCCTAATGTCAGAGCTGTGAGAAGCATCATGGTAAGTATGGAGGTAACAGGGAGTGTTCAGTGATTTTGTTGGAGCAACGAATGGGTTATGTAAAGTTTGGGGCTGCTCCCACAAAAGCATAGCGCTGGAAAACCTGTGCAATGAGATCAGAGTTGTAAGCATGAGCCAGATCATGAGAAGCCTGGATGCTCCATTAAGCAGCAAATCCATTGCAACCTGCAGTAGAGGGTGACAGGGTTAGAATCATATTTTATTAAGACCACCACTCTCTGTGGTGGATATTTTTGGCTCATTTTCTCATTTGAAGTGTATGACCATGACATCGTTAGTCATGAACCCACTTAAGTTACAAAATTCATCCACCTAGGAGATCATAACATGCAACTAGTATTGTATGTCCTGAGGAGAACGGTTACTATGTGACAAAAAGGTAACAGTTTCAGATTATCCAAATGAGTTGACTAATTACTGAAGTTCATCTTCACGTTTTCTCCTTCACGGTGGAAGGGAAAGAATAAAGAGCTCTAAATCTGTAAAAGAAACTAGAATCCTAAATGCACTTGATGCTTCTGTTATAATAAGAGAGACAATGGGTTATATGACAAGGGGAGAAAAAAACAAAAAAGGTCTTTTTTTTTGTCTTATATCTATCCATTAGCAAAACAAACAAACCCACCTCATTGCTCACCAAATTAAAAGTTAATTCTTATTTCCCTAAAGCCCTATGACTGCTGCTTAGGGTAGGAAGAGTATAAAGCAAATTTAAGGTATTGACCAACAAAGGAGGATGTAGCAGCTGGCTTGGAAATAAATCAATTAAAGCTTCATAATTATCTAGCCAGTGGCACCTGTCCTATACCACCTCAATCCTCCAGATGTCAAAGTGAGAGATTAGGAGAAATAGTTTAGCAACATGCTGTAGGAATTTTCTTTCATTTGTTCTCCAGAAAGCCTATTGTGTCACTATGTGATACTAATGATTATAAACTATTTGGAAAAGTAGTAAAGTACTGGAGAGATTTGAGACACACTAAACCTGATTCACTGACCCATGAACTGCAGAGTACAGCTGTGACTTTGCTCAAATGTCATATTGAAGATTTGGAGATTCATCAGCGAGGGAGGTCATTAGACACTTACTTTACCAGGCTATTCCCTTTTAAGCATGTAGTAGATGACCAGCTTTACAGATGAGGGATGTTTGGTCATATTCTTGAAATAGAGACCTGGGAACAGGAGCTCACCTATTGACCACCAGGAATAGTAATTACTTCCAGAGGGGTCTTTTCTCCTCCAGTGAGTTAGAAGGCAGTAACACCATTACTTATCAACCTCTGTGTCCAAAGGTGAAAGAAACCATGTTATCCAGACTGGTGTTCAATGGTTTGGGTAGCAGATAAACCCTGTTACCTAGAAGTAATTTGGTAGATGGGATACAAGGTGGAAATCAAAGTAATCTGAAACCCAGATTCCTGAGTGAAAATAGTTTAAGGGGCTATTTTGGCCTCATAGCATTGCTTGCTAGATGTTGTACACAATTGTATAATGACTCAGCCTGGAAACTACCAAGTTCTAACTGCTATTTCATGTGTGAGGGGGGGATGACTGACCAGTCTAAGACAGGGTTAAGGCTTTTCCAGGTTTCAAACATCAAAGTGCTTACAGTGCTTACCTGGTGTAAATAAAACAAGGGATGCTACTTACAACTCACTTGTGTGTTCATTAATTCATTCAAGATTTGTTTAATTTGAATTCACAATGCTGTATTTGAGAAGTCCTGGTTACAAGTCAACCCAATAATAGAAATAAGTAAACTTGTATTTTAGCACTCCCACTTTGCTCTATTTACTCACATCTTAACTATGAGATAATTTCCACTTAAAAATTGTTATTGGATAGGGATGCTGTGTAATTGATAATAGGCTGCATAGCTTATTTGTCTTGTTCATCTTTATATCTTTTTTCTCATACCTATGTCAGTTGGTTGTTCTGGTAGCATGTGGAAACATCTCATGAAAGGTGGGAGTCAGAGAGGATTGTTGTTTTCATGACTTAAACAGAAATGTTCTACATGTTATGGTATCAAAGGCTTAGAATATTGTATTTCAACTGACATTTAAATGTTTCTTTTTTCTTAAACAGATTTTAAAAACCTTTTAGAACCAACTAAAGTCAACTAATTATAGACAGTGATAATCCACAGTTGTTTCACTGCTGGCTAAAAACGTATTTGTATAAAGAAACTTCCAAGAGGGTACATACCCTTTTTAGTATCCTTTCACCTCTTCTGAGAAAATTGAAAGTGACAGATATACACACTCAGCTGTCTTACTGGGCACAGGCCAGTAATGTTGAAAATAAAACTCTCTCTCTCTCTTTCTTCTTCCTCTTCTCTTTCTTTTCCCCTCCATTGTGGTTGATAAGGTGGCAGCCTGAGTTTACATGGAAATAACCACTGCCATAAATAACTCTCTGTAGAAATGAGTGTCTGCATACTTTCTGTCCTATATGTACAACTTCATAAAGCTGTCTGAGGGAGGCTTTCAAACATCCCGTGTTTTATTGTGGGTTGCATCCATCTTATATTGATAAGTGATGACAAATAGGATAAAAAATCGCCCAAATGTTTCAACAGAAAAATCAAACAAGTATTTGTCTTGACTTCACTGTTTGGAATTCAGGAATGTGACATGAACCTCGCCTGCTGCCTTTTCATTTCAGATGTGTTTTTGTTAACTCTTAATACCATTGTTTCATCCCTGTCTTACTCTATTTGGCCATACGCTTTCTGCTTCAATTCAAACTGTTTGTCAAATGTGATAATGGGCAGAAAGACGCAGCATGAGAAGTTAGCCTTCTTGTCTTTCAGCATTTTCCCCTGGATGTAATTTTCCTAATATTAATGCAACTATGCATTGACTCACAAATTCCAAAGCTCTTCAGAAAGGGCAATTGTATCTTCATCATGAGCATGACATCTTATTCTGTGGTTCCAGTAATCTTCCTTTTATAGGCTTAGGCTCATTCTGAAGATGCAGAACTGGAAAAAAGCATGACCACCTTGTTTCTTAAAGAAGACTGCCTTATATTCCATTTGTGACCTTTGCTGCTAAACCTAGGGAGCCCCAGATTGGACCTAGAGTATTTTCAGATGCCCCTGAGGCAGTGGGCTATGTCATATTGTGTTTCCCAAACCATCTACCTTTTGATATTGTCACTCCTGGCATCTCTCTTCCTGGCATTTTCACTAACATTCTTCATCCTGTATTTAGTTTTCTATTTTTTTTCATGTCAAACCTTCTTTAAAGATGGTAGATCAGCCAGAAATCTGAGGAGAAAGCTGGGGTGTCTAAGGTTCCTGGCCTTCCCTGTCTGTAGCAGACATCCTGTTTGGCCTTGTATAGGTCATTCTAGTTCTCTCCACTTCTGCTTTCCCATCTGTTAAAAAGTGGATAATAATATTTGCCTCGCTGGGGTGTATTTATGCTTAATTACTGTAATTGCTTGTAAACAATTTGCTATCCTGGGATAAAACATATGACTGAAGAACAAAAATTGGAGGAGACAGTTTAATATCTCTTTATTTATTTTTAAAATTTATTATATGATTGCTTTTTTTCCAGGTATTTTATTTCAACAATGTGCATAGCAGCCTTTAAAGATTAGGGACAATGTGATATCACGAAAAACACCTTGTTGTAGAAGTCAAGTTCTTTCCTGGATTCATCCTTAAATTGCTATGTAATGTTTAAATTTGTCTGGGCTTCAGGCACTTACTTTAAAAGAGGTAGTAATACCTGCACAATTTATCTTACAGAGATAAAAAAGAGCATTTCATGCAATAACTGATGGGAAGAATGAGTTAGGAAGTTAAATGACCTATGTAGTAAACACTTTTACACAGGTTCTTAATAGCCAGATGAATCCTACAACTAATGTGTGAATGAAAAAATGGGTTTCTGGACACATGTACAGAAATATTATATGGAACACTATTTTGAAATGGACACTATGAGAAACAGTGACTTGATCAGCTCTTGTCCTGACTGTTGGTGTACAATGTAATACTTTATCCATTTTAATATTTTTTTTTGTTTTGTTCTAGTACTATTGGTTGAACTCTTTAATTAACACACAATTATTCTTAGGTGTTTAAATTTTAACTGAAAAGTGATCCCTGTTAAATATAAGAGTGGAAATAAGAGAGGGAGGAGATATACAATTTGGGATATGCTCAAAAGGAATTGCCCCAAAGGGTGGAGTTAGAAACGTGCCAGGGGATTCCAATACAATCCCACCAAGGTTGCATGTACAATGCCATCTCACTAGTCCAAGTGATCAATTTCAGTTCACAATTGATCACACTGAGAGGTCTAAGAGTCAAAGGGATCACACAAACAAGACTAGTGTCTGCTAATACTAGCTGATAGAATCAAAAAGGGAGAGAACAATCCAACATGGGAAGTGGGATACACAGCAGACTCATAGAATGGCAAATGTCCTAAATAGCACTCTGGCCTCAGAATCAGCCCTTAAGGCATTCAGATCTGGCTGAAGAGCCCATGAGAGTATTTTAGGCATGGAAAGCCAAGACACTCTAGGAAAAAAAAAAGAAGAAGAAGAAGACCTAAATGAAAGATCTCTGCAAGTGAGATCCCAGTGGAAAGAATCGGGCCATCAAAGAAGGAGGTACCTTTCTCTGAAGGGAGGAGAGAACTTCCACTTTGACTATGACCTTGTCTAAATAAGATCGAAGTCAGTGAACTCAAAGGGTTCCCATAGCCTTGGCAACTCATGACTAGAGCCTAGGGATATTACTGTCGCCATAAACAAGAATGTCAAATTGTTAAGTCAACAACAGGAGTCACTGTGTACTTACTTCTCATGTGGGATCTGTCCTTAATGTGTTGTCCAATGTGAAGTAATGCTATAACTAGTATTGAAACAGTATTTTACACATTGTGTTTCTGTGTGGGTGCAAACTGATGAAATCTTTACTTAATATATACTGAATCTATCTTCTGTATATAAAGAGAATTGAAAATGAATCTTGATGTGAATGGAATGGGAGAGGGAGCGGGAGATGGGAGGGGTGCGAGTAGGAGGGAAATTATGGGGGAGGGAAAGCCATTGTGATCCATAAACTGTACTTTAGAAATTTCTATTTACTAAATAAAAAAAGAAAAAAATTTACTTTACATATTCAAAAAGCAGACAGAGAGAGAAAAAGATATTTTATCTAGTGGCTCACTTCCCAAATGGCTGAAACAACTGGGGCTGAGCCAGGGTGAAGCCAGGAGCCAGGAGCTCCATCCTGGTCTCCATCATGGGTGGCCGGGATCCAGATATTTGGGTCATAACCCACTTTTATTCCAGGCTCATTATCAGGGAGGCTGATAGAAAGTTGAGCAGTGGGACTTGAACTGGTCCTAGGATATGGGATGTCAACATCTAGGTTATGGGTTTACATGCTGTGGTACAATTCCAGTCCTATGAAATGTGATTATTTCAAAAAGGAATATTTCCTCCAAAGTTAGAATAGTGCCTGCAAATAATAAGTCCTTAATAATTATTAGCTGTTGTTATTATTTCTTGATCACTCTGAAGACTTCATTATACTACTGGAGTCAATGGAAGCAAATATTGTAGTGCATGGTTCTCCTGAATCTGTCTCTCCCATTCACCTAGAATATAATTAATGTTACATGGAAAGAGCAGTACACATGATGGTAAAAGATTCTGTAAGACCTTCATATCAAACTTCTGATATCTCCTCTATTCACCTTGCATTTTTCAAAACCTACACCATTAGTTTATTCCTCTTAGTCTCCTTACAAAAGGTAGCAGAACCTTGAAAGAGCTCATTGAAGTTTCTAGTGATTTGCAGACTCATAACTTCAAAAGGCTGGAATAGTCTCACGTGTGCAAGGAGTTACGTGGTAGTTCTAGGGAAGGATGAGGTTATGAGAATCCTACAGGGAAGATGGATATGGGACTGGGTGAAGGTGTAATTGGAACATATATTGTGATATAAAACAAAGAAAAATGGTATATAGGAGACTTCTCCAGGGGAAAAATATAATGATAGAATGTTAAAAGTATTAGTATATGTATATCCTCATATATATGATAGATAAGTATAAATGTAGATTCATATACTTTTTATTCTATTCTGTCCTTGCTAGTGGGTTTAATTCAGAATGTCAAAATCAGTTTGATTTGTGATCATGTTGTAGAATGACGTAGGTACTGGTTTGGAGAAAAATTACTTGTACCCATTAAATTTTTTTCCCTGTAAGTTTCCCTCAATACAAAGGTTGTAGATGGAGCTCCTACATGGATATGTAGCCAGCATGTGCCAGATTCTACAAGTTTGCTTTTCTCATTTCTTATAGGAAGAGAAATTAAACCACATAGGAACCAGGAATTCTGTAGAACTGTTATAATAAAGTCACCCACATCCAGTTTTTAGGTCCAAAAATGGAATCATGCACAGATATAAGCCTGCTGATGTATAGAGAACACTTCCTCACAGAAGCTGAACTCATATCTGGAAAGTCATCCTGGGAAGTCCAGGTTGAAAAGGCTTTGTCCCTATATCCAGTACAAAGTCTAAGACCACAGGAGGAATGTAGCATCCACATGGATATGTGTTGTCTCTGTGTGCAAAAAGTGTTTACATTATGCCCACATAGCTTATCTGTGACCTGTGAATAAGAAACAGCCTGAAGTCAACAATATGAGTTCAGTCCTGAAGAGCTGTGAGAAAGCTAGCAGGATTAGGTAAAGGAAATCCGAGTGGAGTTTATCTCCTACACCTATTATGTGCTTTATTTTATGACTGAAAGCTCCTGGATAGGCCCAGACAAAGGCACATATTGATTCCTCCACTCCCCTTCATGATTTTGCATGCTCTTCATGACACCATTATCTAAAATACTGTCTGCAATTAATCTTCAAGGCAGTGTGTAATCAGGCAAGGGTTACAAGACTAGGGTTTCAAATAGTCCCAAATATTGAGGTTTGGTATGTATGATAGGGAAGACTAGGTAGAGAGTCAACTAAGTAGTCAAGCTTCCTTGGACAAAGTGGATTATTATGTGTGATGAGTTGGGGCCCGGAAACATGAGGAGGTAGGAGATGAGTGAATGTATTTCTTTATAATGTATCTGTCTGTGGAGGCGGGGGAAGGAGGAGGGGGACTGGAAGGTGAATGAGTCCAGATGCTGGAGTGCAGTAAAGCATTCCTGGCTGTTAGTTCCAGTAGGTCATTACTGCATTAATTTGGTGTTTAATTAAATGCCTGTGCAACAGACCATTTATTTGTTATCTAATATTAGCTTTAGTTCTTATCAATTAAATGCTAGCTGAGGGCTTGATTCACTTACATTTTATGTTCCCTTATACTCTATTCAGAAACAACAGCCAAACCCAACAAGGCCTCACTGTGCCTGCAAAGATTTATACAACCAGATTTCAGTGTGGGGAATATAATATGCTGGTGTTATTAGGTGAGAGTAAGGGAAATAAAAAGAAGATGCCATTTCATTTTGAGAAAGCAATTACCCAAATACATGGTCTGTGGTCCCCCATTTCCCCTCCTGCTGTCCCTGTGAGATATTAAGGGTGGTGGGGGAGGGGAGTCAAGAAGGGACAGATTCTCCATCCTATTTTGATGAACTACCTCCCCCGTCTCCATTCTTGCTTTTCCCCATGCTGAAAGCAAAGGCTTCCAGCTTTTCCCTTGTTACATTTCTCATTCTCTTGTGTATATATGAGCTTTTAGTGAAACTTGCAGCACCACCATGAGATGCGTGTATACTAGTAAGTTGTGTACTTACTGTCAAGTCAATCAAGGTGCACTTCAACTGAAATTTTATTTTGGGAAAAAACATAGCAGACAGACAAGAAAAGTGAGAAATTCTATAGTGCATTGGAAATGCTAGAATTATGACCCAAGTCCAGTGTTTGCTACCAGTCCATCATTTTCATATCACTGTCAATATTTTCCATGCCTATTGCTGCATAGCATCTATATTATTAGCTACTTGATTTTTCTCCAAACTGATTCATTATTTTTAATTTAGAAATTTATTTTAAAAGAAAACAAGTTCGTTCTTTCAAAAATATGAAATAGTATTTTCCATAAGGAGGCAGTTAATATAATAAGTACAATATAATTAAACTATTGATTTCTAGGAACATACCATCACCTGTCAAATGCTCTGAGCTTCAGACATACATTTTCTTTGCCAAAACGAAGGGAGAAAATCAAGTGTTAGAGAAGTGTTAAAGATGTACAATTCAAGACTGAGAATTTATCCTTATGTCATCAGTAGGACCAGAAGAGAATTGAAAAGGGAATAACTTCTCACCATGTGATTCAATTTTATTTGTCAAACTTGTGCACCACCTAAAATTATCTGTAGCATTTCACACTTGGGGAACCACTGCTCTAAATTACCAGAGTTCTAGTCTAAACTTCTCAGAAGTTAGGGGAAAAACTCGAGTGATTTTGGATGGAACAATTGGAAATGATAAAAACTTTATTAGAAACCAAGAGTCCTTTTGCTTCAGTGTGGACATCAGGGAGTGGGGCCTCTAATAGTTACAGTCATTTCTCAATCTTCCTTTCTCCTGTCATCTTTCCTTATCAGTAGTGCAGCACTACACATATAATCTCTTCTTCACCATTAATACAGAGCCTCCAGCACCTTGAAAAAAGTGTTCCATTTAAGAAACCTTCCTTTTTGTTTCTTTCCATGGCAAATTTCCAAATATCTTATCTGCAGTATATCAAAGGGCAATTAGATGTTAAGTTTTATTATGTACAACTAGATGAGAAAAAGTGTGAGAACAGAACCACTGAGTTTTGAATAAAGAAAGTTTTCAGAACATAAAAACGTCCAGCGTTAGGGACTAAATGCTTATGTCTTTCCAGTATTCATGTATTGAAATCCTTACCCTCAGCATGAAGGTTTTGGGTGGTGAGGTTCTGGGGATGTGATTAGATCAAGAGTGTGGTGATGCCATGATTGATATTAGTGCCCTTGTAAGATTAGTGCCCTTGTAGAAGAGATTCCAGAAAGCCCCCTCCTTCTCTTCCATGTGAGAACACATGAGAGAGAAGATTAGGAACCAGAAAGCAGATTGCACTATACACAAAGTCTGCCAGCACTTTGATCTTGGACTTGCTATTTTACAGGAATATAAGATACACATTTCTGTTGTTTGTAAGCTGCCCAGTCTATGGTATTTATGTTATAGCAGCCTGAATGAACTAAGACATCAAGAGACTATAGGATATCCTTGTGAGGCCAATGTGGGACTCTACTTGGTTTAAGTAGGTTTGCTTCCCTAGGATCCCTGATTGTGGATCCCTAATAGATCTTTATCAGGTGCTAGTTTTTTTTCTTTCTTATGGCCCCACCTATTTGGTGGTACATTGCTTTTAAGGTGTGATTTAATTGTGAATTATGTTTTAATCATTCTATAATTTTCACATCATTGAACAAAGTTTGGATTCATGAAGCTTAGAGGACAAGAAGAAAGTAAAATCATAAATTAGGTCCCTAGGTCTCATTTAGGTTAAATGAGAATGGTGAGAATGGTTCCATGGTAGGCTCAACTACACTAGAAAAAACTGGATACCAAAGAATGTGGCAAGACATTCATTTTATTGATATTTTAAAACAATTGAAAAGATCTTCCTGCAGGCAGGAAAATACTAGATTGGACATCCGATGACATGTTACATTTAGGTGAATGAGTGCTGGTGTTGTGGTACAGTGGGTTAAGCCATGGCATGCAGCCAGCATCCTGTATGGGTTCAAGTTCTACGTTGCTCCACTTCTGAACCAGCTCCTTGCTAAGGAGCCCAGGAAAGCAGCAGAAGATGGTCCAATTTCTTGGGTCCCTGCACTCACAGAGGAGATTCAGATGAAGCTCCTGGCTCCCGGCTTCAGCCTGGCCCAATCCCAGCTATTGCAGCCATCTGGGGAGTGAACCAACAAATGGAAGATTTTTTTATCTTTTATATTCTTCTCTCTATATAACTCTGCCTTTAAAATAAATAATTTTTTTTTTGTTTTGTTTTGTTTTTTGACAGGCAGAGTGGACAGTGAGAGAGAGAGACAGAGAGAAAGGTCTTCCTTTGCCGTTGGTTCACCCTCCAATGGCTGCTGTGGCCAGCGCGCTGCAGCCAGCGCACCGCACTGATCCAATGGCAGGAGCCAGGTACTTATCCTGGTCTCCCATGGGGTGCAGGGCCCAAGTACTTGGGCCATCCTCCACTGCCCTCCTGGGCCACAGCAGAGAGCTGGCCTGGAAGAGGGGCAACCGGGACAGAATCCGGCGCCCTGACCGGGACTAGAACCCGGTGTGCTGGCGCCACAAGGCGGAGGATTAGCCTAGTGAGCCATGGCGCCGGCCTAAAGTAAATAATTTTTTAAACAAATATTAGGTGAATAAGCAGATTCTCAGTAATCAGTATTGGGAAATCATTTCTCAACTATTAGTAGATGACAGCCCCCAAGCTAGAAGTTCACATGGTTCTTACTGGGTATAGTAGAAATTGTCCAGAGCCTTGGAACTAAAGAATTCAGAGGTATATTATGAAGAGAAGGATTCAATAATCTGTACAGAAAGAAAACCAAACAAATAAAGTTATAAGCCAATGATAGATTTGTTAGGATTCAGCTGTGAGTAGGAAACCCCAAGAAATGGTATAAAGGAAAAATAAAGTTTACCAATCTGTTGCTATATACTTCCTCTCTCTCTTCACAAGGCATGACTCAAATAATTCCCCAGTGATATATCTTGTCTCTCATTCCTTTTTTTAAAGATTTTTGTTTATTTATTTGAAAGGCAGAGTTACAGAGAGAGAGGGAAAGGCAAAAGTGGAGAGAGAGAGAGAGGGAGAGAGAGAGAGAGAGACAGAATCTTCCATCTGCTGGTTCACTTCCCAGATGGCCTCAACAACCAGGGCAGGACCACAATGAAGCTGGGAGCCAGGAGCTTCCTCTGTTTCCCCCGTGTGGGTTCAGAGGCCCAAGCTCTTGTGCCATCCTCTGCTTTCCCAGGCTCATTAGCAGAGAGCTGGATTGGAAGTAGAGCAACCAGGACTTGCACTAGTGCCCATGTGGGATGCTATACTGAAGGCGGCAGCTTTACTTGCTATGCCCCTCCCCTTCCTTATTATCAGTCACTTTCTCTTATTTCCTCTTCTCCGTTCTGAGAATCATATTATATTAAATCACAGTGGGTTCACCGTTCTATCTTATGCTTTCCTTCCTGCCTCATAGCAAACATATTTCTTGTTCATCTTCAGCCTAGGCTCACCACCATTATCTTGCTTACTCCATACTTATCCTAGAGTTGCACCCCACAGCCTCAGCACTTCTAACTTCAGGGGATCTGAACAGCATGATCGCCACACATATGCAAATGAGCATAATTGCACCTATTTTGTTGTTCTACAGGCTGCTCTGAAAACCCAGTAAAAAAGAGATGGGAAAGTAAGTACTCAAAACTGAAAGTGCTTTACAAATCCAATGCTCTTTCTGCCTTGGAACTGCTTAGTGAGTGGTCAAGTGACTTTCCTTTGCTGTGCTAGGTGGACCTGACTGTGGGCTTGGTTTGCTCTGCTGCTCTGGAGGAATTGCCCCCCTTTGGGAACTGCTGACAGAACCTCAGCTGCAGTGGTGGTAGCAGGTGGGGCTCTGATAATGTCGGCTCTAGTTGAGGAACAGGAAAACAGAGCAGCTGAAGACCGAAATCTGAGAGATAACAGGAAATGAAAAATGAGGCAAAGTGATATCTTCTGTTCCTTCATAAAGGCTACTGTGACAAATGTAATCACAGACATCACACAACTGCCTCACTGAGCTACTGAAGGCCTGAGCTATCTTGACGGCAAATATCCGTCCTCTGGTTATCTGTGGGAAAATAATAAGCAAATAGTGTATGTGGAAGAGAGAGAGAGAGAGAGAGAGAGAGAGAGAGAGAGAGATCATAGCTAATCACCAGATATAGCTGCTATCAACAGCATGAAAAAAATAGTAATCTATACTTTTTTGGGAAAAATTTAAATATTTGTTTAACTAGTGTCTGTAGTGATGCTGAAATACCCCTACCAACATGTGGTGACATCTGTTAACTTGATTTTCTATGTAAAATTCAAAATGTGTGACTCTGGATTCAACTGTACTTGGCCATACAAACACGTTTGCTTTCTTGTGTCCACTGTGAAAACAGACACTCTTAATTAAAGATGCTAACATTAGTCTTTTGAATAATAGTGTGAACACATACTTGCTTCATATATTCTACAGTAAATATGAGGTTTGAAATACATCTTTTTCATATGTAAGTATTAGTGCAAATATATATAAATATATATAAATGTGTAACTGAAAGTAAATAATCTCTTTGGCTTTCAATTTATTTGAAAGTAAACCATGATGCAATTTTGTGCCTGACAGATGGGAGATATTCAGTAAATATTTGTTACATAAATGATGAATGTACTCTTAGATGCGTATGGTACCAAAGTAAACCCTGTGTGCCCCTTGCCTTATTTGTATCCAGAGTAAACAAAGTCGTAGTGGCTATTTAGAATTTTGAAAGAGAAACTATTTGCAAAAGGTCATTGTATATACACAGGGCTGCTTGAAGGGAAGGGAAGGAGGAAATGCAAGAAGTCATTCCATGACGTTGCCAGGCGAGGCAGAGGGTTACCATCCAATTTTTCAAGCACCCTTTAGTAAACTGCTTACCCAGCTGGATGTAAACTTAAATTGCAGTACAGGAATTTGGGTTATGGAATCCTTCCAAAATAGCCTATGTGATACATTGATTCATTGTACCGCATAGGGGGACACATCTCTGTCTCCACAGGCACAGCTTCACCTGAGGTCTATGAAACAACTGAATTATATGGCTGTTTCAGATTGTAGTGGTTCATTACAGACTCTGTATGGACTGGAGCTTCTGATCAGTGGCACCTTTGGAGGAGCCAGAAAAACAGATTGTAAGAATTTGCAACCCAGAATAGTTCAATAGAATTCCGATGTTTTCTGGCGGGGGTGGGGGGGAGGGGGAGATTTAGTGAATCTGAAGAATCTTCCCTCTGATCCATTTGTGCCTAATTAGTCTATGATTATTACAAGCAGTCCCCCAAACTAGTGCCTCATGTGTATGTTTTCTACTTTTCAAGCCCCTTCTTTTATTTTTGGAGGTAGATACACAATACATTCTAAAGATGCTAGACGGGGGCAAGGGTTTGCTGTAGCAATTAAGATATCATTTGGGAGACACACACCCCACATTGTAATGCCTGGGTTCAAGTCCTGCTGCTGCTTCCAATTTCAGCCTCCTTTGAATGTTCACACGTAGAGGAAGTAGGGGATATTTCAAGTAGTTGGACCCCTGCCACTCAGACTGAGTTCCTGGCTCCTAGTTTTAGCCTGGCCGAAATCCAGATATTGTTGGCATTTGAGGAGTGAACTAGCAAATGAATCTCTTTGTTTCTGCCTGTCTCTATCTTTGTCTCTCTGCTCTTTCAAAAAATAAAAAGACAATTTAAAAAATTAATAACTGATAGTAGGCTAGATCCTTACCTTAGACAATATCTCCATTTTTACCCTGTGGGGGGAAAAAGGTTGCTGAGGTTATTTCAGGAAAATGACTAGGACAGTGCTTCACATAGCTTTGCTGGACCAGTGTAAGATTCTTGAAGACAGACACTTGAAGCTCAGAGAAGACCATCATGAGGATGTCAATTTGCAAAGCATCAGAAGTATGTCAATTAAAACTGTAGAAAGGAAGGATCTAAAAAAGTTAGAGAAGACAGCTGAATCCAAAAGACACTCCAATCTTCAGCCCTCAGAGAGAGGGAAAGCCCATCAGGCAGACCAAGAAGGAACAGCTGTGGAGCAGAAAGAAACCAAAGGGAGGACAAGAAAGGACAGAACATAGGATCAGGAGTTGGAGTCACTGCCACTGCCATCTGGAACAGCTTCAGACAACAGGGAGAGGCTATACAACAACGTTGAGCTGAAGAAGAGACAGTGTGTCAGACCACTCTGGAGGTTTGACTGAGAAGTAAAAGTAAATAAATTATATTTCACATGTAGAGAATTAAAATGATCTTGGAAGGCTGATTTTATTTTTTTTCCTTTGAGATATGGGAGACATCATGCTTATGTGCACACGTGAATAATTTGGTGGAAAGTGAGAAGTTGACAATGTATGATGGGAAAGGGACAACGGAGAAAGGAAAACTTGCAAAGATAAGGAGATATAGGATGCTGAGCACATATGGAGAGTCCCCTTGATAAAGAAGAGATTCTTAATCACCTGACTGTTAAAGGCAAAGTGGAGAAAGGGATATTCATACAGGAATGTTAAGAGATGCAGACATGGTAATATGTGGAAACTCCAGAATGAAATCTCCTGATTTGTTCAATAACATTTAGGACAAGACTATTAACCTAAAGTGGTTAGGAGAGGTTAAAAATGAGAGAGAGAGAGAGAGAGTGAGAGAGAGAGATCATCCTTTGAAAGAAATGCAATGAAATTGTTGGGTAAGGCTAGTTGTTTGTTTGAAATTGATTATGATTTCACAATGATTTCTCCTCCAAGTTACATGATCCACGGGTGTAAATAAGAGGGGAGGAAATTGTTGGATTCATCCAGGTTTTGGATTTGAGTTTATCCATAGAGGGGAAAAGAAATGATGGAGTTGAGGGTTTTTATGAGGAGATAAACCAGAATGAGAAGCTGTGAAAGCTATGAAGATATAGGAGAAAAGCAGACACAGGAGGAGATGACAGAGAAAGAAAGTCAAGAGATTAGAAACCAGAACAAAATATTGATTTTTTTCCTTCCTCTGTCTCACTCAGTTTTTGTGTTGCTACAGCCGAATATCACAGATTAGGCAATTTACAACAAATAAAATTTATTTGGCTCATGCTTCTGGAGGCTGGGAAGTCGATGATGAGATAACCATACTTGGTGAGGACATTCTTGCTGTCTCATAAAATGGTAAAAGGAATCACATGGGCAAGAGACACTGGGAAAGAGAATTCACACATAAATTCCTTTTATAATCAATATTACTCTATGAGGGTGGTGCTGTCATGACCTAAACATCTCCTTAGGCCTCACCTCCCAGTAATGCTGCAAATTGGATTAACTTTTCAGTGCAGGCATTTTGGGGGACATATCCAAAGCAGGAAGAGGGAATGATAGAAAGTCAAGAGGCTAGAAAGTTGAGTAAACACATTCATTATTTCTGAGGGACACTTTAATAAGTCAGTGTGTTGGACAGGACAGAAGGCTGTTCCAGTGAGTTACATAGAAGATTGCTGTCCTTTGTACTGATGATTGCTTTTCTGAAGATCTCAAGACCCTGTTTCACTGCTGCCCCCCATGGATGTGGGTGTAAAGGACATCTTTTATAGCTTCCAAGAAGCCCCATTAGAACTTACTATACCGTCCCCAGTAGATGATTCACAGGAGCCTCTGGCCAAGGGAATGCCTCAGATTCATTATCCTGGGAAAGTGCAAAGGGTGCTGGATAAACTCTCAACAGGGCAATAGGAATTGTCTGAAGAAATATACATCAAGTTTTATATTCACCTTCCTCCGCTATTATACAAGTGGTAATCACAAAGTTGCATCTCTGATCAGTGGGGGATTGTTGGTATGTAGGAGTAGAGGCAATTATAGTTAAATAAGGCCATCATTTTCTCTGATTCTGGACCTGCCATTATTAGAATGAGATTGTGTATAGTTTGTTCCAGAAATATAAGGCCCAAGTCCTTCCCCTATCACCACTTCCTAGCCTTTCCCTCAAATCTCTGGTTTCCAAATCATGTTACCATCTACATCCAAGATAATGATTGTACCTACAGACATTTTCAAGAGTGTTTATTGTTCTATACTCACCCTGTCTTCACTCATTTAGAAGAAATCCATGCCTTAAATTTGAGGTCAAATTAGTCACATTGGGGAGCAAGGGATGTGGGTTCTTGGAAGAGGCACCGTTCTACATAAAGCAGAGAGGTGCAAATAGAGGATTTCATTTGTAAAACTAAAAGAATTTCAGAGGTTGATGTTTCACATGGGGATAATGTGTGACAGAGGTCTGTTGCTAGTCTAAAGGGATTGGCTAGGAACAAATTTTACAGCACCCCATAAACCTTATAGAGACTTTATACCTTATTCCAAAGATTGCAGGAAGTCCCTCCAATTTCCTCCATAAATTATAGGGAAAAGTGAGAAAGAATTGTCTTACAGTGTCACTTGATACTCTTGTTTTTTGATATAGGAAGTCTAAAAATCTGAAATACAGTTTGACTCAATTTAAAACCCTTCCCCCCTTCTACTTTCCTTTGTGCCTCAATCCTTCCCTTTTCTTTCTTTCTCCGTCAAGCTTTCTCTTCCTCTCTTTTGTTTCATACCTTCATTCCGCTCCACCACCTCAGCTCTTCAGTTCTTTCATTTTTTTGCACTGCCAGCTACTAAATAAGCAACCTGCCCTGCCTCCAAAGGAAATGTGAGCCGCTGCTCTCTGCTGTCCCCAGGGCCTCAGTGTCCATTCCTCTTTCCCTGCTGACTGAAGTCTGCGTTTATCGGCCCTGCTATTCTTGGCAAAGAGGCCAATAAAATAGAGATAACAAGTCCCAAATCCCAGTCTGCAGGGAAGCTTCCCCTTGTCAATGAGAGATTAAAAAGTAATGGCTGGGGCCTCAGCAATACTGGCTGCAGCCAACTTTAGAAAGTCTGGATCAGACCATCTGAGTTTTTCTTTTTTTCTTTTTAAGGACTTTTTTTTACCCTAATCCTCCATAAGGCCTTGAATTTCACTCATTAAGTTTTATGGGTTGGAAATGAAAAAGAAAAAGTAGGTACATGGTTCTTGACTCCTGAATTTAATCATTGAAGAGTCCTCTTTGAGGTCATCAGATTACAATTAGTTTGCACTTTGTCAAAAGCAAATAGTGTGGTTATATCATAGAGTTCAAAACCTAAAAGAGCTTCCTGTTTCCCGGGGGTTTGACAGGAGCATGCTGTGGCTACTTTTCTAGGTCTCAGAATTAGCATTTTCTACTTAGCTGCTTACTTTCTGGATGGGTGAATGCCATCTCTTTTCCAAGATGCTTGTGTTCCTCCCTATGCAAGTGCTTAGAGGGTGGCAGAGCCCAGAACACATTCCCCCAAGCATTCTTATTTCTTTCCAGAATTCTTAAAGTCAGAGATTTGGAAAATAGAGAGTTGCATTCTTTAATAACTATAAAGGAATTCTTTAACACAGCTTCAGGAGGAAATAGGGATGGGTGAAAGGAACATTTTCCTTGGGGGGTGGAGATGGGGATTTTAAAGTCTATTTCTTTTCAAAAGTCCTGATAAATAATGCCTTATTTTCTTTCAAGACCTGCATTCCTATTCTCTAAGAATCCAACTTTATCTCAGATAATACCTTTCCTTTCCTCTCAATATGTGCAGTCCAACACACAGACACAAACATCTATAAAGGCAGGCATGACACAGGAATGCACAATGCAGATCAGGCACCAAGAAGGAGTAACAGGTACAATGGCCAATAGGATAATTCAGATTGCCTAATGAGGAGCCAACTCCCCACCCACCCCTGGCACTCCTCTCCCTCTCTCTCTCTCTTCAAGATTTATTTATTTATTTTAACGGCACAGTTATAGAGAGGCAGAGGCAGAGAGTGAGAGGTCTTCCATCCACTGGTTTGCTTCTCAGATGGACACAATGGCCGGAGCTGCACTGATTCGAAACCAGGAGCCAGGAGCTTCTTCTGTGTCTCCCACATGGATGCAGGGACCTAAGGACTTGCGACATCTTCTACTGCTTTCCTAGGCCATAGCAGAGAGCTGGATTGGAAGTGGAGCAGCCAGCACTCGAACGGCACCTGTATGGGATGCAAGCACTGCAGGCAGCAGCTTTACCTGTTACACCGTGGTACCAGCCCCAGCCCTTCTCTTTACTAAACAGTATGCCAAGTTCTAGAATGAGGCCATAAGTACAATGTTGTCAAAAGTTTAAAATCTTGATTAGTCTGATGTCTCCCAATTTTAGTGATTTTTTAAAATGAGTTTTTATTTATTTTATATTTTTGAGAGTTAGTGAAATAGAGATCACCCACACATTGATTCAGTCTCCAAATGCCCACAATATCCAGGGCTTGATCAGGTTGAAGCCTGGAGCCTGGAAGTTAATTTGAGTCTCCCATGTGAGTATTAGGGAACCAAGTAGTTGAGCCATCATCTGCTGCCTCTCAAGGTGAATATTAACAGGAATACGGAATACAGAGCAGAGCCATTTCGAACCCAGGTACTCTGCTATAGAATGCAGGCATCCAGAGGAGCACCTTAACCACTGTGTCAGACATGCATCCTGGGACCCTTTTTTAAACACCATACAGACCAAACAATATACACTTGTGAATAAGACTTATGAGCAGCCATTTTGTGGTCTTTGAACTAGATCAACTTTATTTATAACCAACCAATTTTATGTTGCTATTTAATTAGTTCATATATTCAATGTTTCCTCTCATTTATAAGTTTCTTTAAGGCAGTGAATGTTTTTCCCCTTGCACTTCTTGGAACACCTGTTGTAGGATTTTATATGATAAGACCCATAATTGATTTCCTGAAAAGAAAAAAAAATGTGGCATTAAATGCCTTAAATACACTATTAAGTGGATTTTATATATTATATTGAAGGACACAAAAGATGGTGAAAATGCAATTTTCTATAGCCTCTGACATTTCCAGTCTCCAAATAATAGTTATTTCCAACAAATCCTCCATTAAGGCACATTCCTGTGAGTACAAGCTCTGATTTCTCATCTCATGGTTCTTCTGTCTCTAGTCTCTATGTCATATCTTCCACTGTTGTTCCAACACAATGGAACTTCCATAGAGCTGTGAGCATTGGAATCCTCTGGAAACCTATTTTGCATACTGTATCTCATCTTGTTGGACCTATGAGAGCAGGAATTTGCTTCTTGAAAGAGTTCCCCAGGTGAATTTATGCATTTCTCGTGAAGATAGGGACAACAATCGTTAAGTCTAAACCACCATTTCAAAAAGAACTTTTTGAGAAAAGGCATTGCAAGTTGTAGGCTTCTGACAGTCAAGAATGAACTACCTAAAGGATATGGTCTCCTTTGTTCTCCCAAAGAGAGGATACAGAAGGTGAAATCCCTAATGTGCCTTTGCTTGCCCCACTCTCAACTCTTAAGCCCTACAACCTGTATTTGCATGCAATGGTGTAGACAGCCAGTAAATCAAATGACCAAGAGGGAAACACGACTACTTCTTTCTTGCAGTGTGTGTATGTGTCTGCATGTATGCACTTTGAAATTTTTTTTCTGAATTTCAATCATCTAGAAACAACTGCCTGAAAATTAGCAAATATAAGCATTTATTTTTTCACTCAGAAGTTGCATTCAGTTTCCTCCTCACTTGTTTAAGGCAGATTCATTTTTCCAATCTTGTCCCTATTTCTACTTCCTATCCCAGAAATTATTAATTTTTTTATCTTTCCTAGCTTACAAAGTTTGTATCTCTCATCCTGCTTCCTGTCATTAGTCACACTGATGACTTAGTAGTCATTCAGTGTACATGAAATGTCTTATAAGCCACCAATCTCTCTCTCCCTCTCTCTTTCTCTATGTCCTTGTGTCTAACAAAGTGTTACACACTCTGTAGCTGCTCACTAAATAACTGATTGATGTATGTTCATGTGTGATTTTTGTCTTCCCTTTCAAACAGTAACGACTGCCATTGGTTACTCATATGTGCTCAGTAAATACTAGAAACACATCCTCAGTTTATTGGAAACTAGAGATGGGTGGGATTTTTGGTGTTCTTTATGCCTAGCTGTGGAGTATAGAACATTATATTCACAGTGAGAGTTAGCAGCAGTGCTGCTCTTGGAACTGAAATTTCCTAACTTCTTTTCCTAAACTCTTTTTCTACAAATCTGCGTAAAAACACTGGCTTCAGTGTCAGGCAACCTAGGGTAAAATCTAGGCTCCAGTGTTTTCCTACTTTGAGCAGTTTACATCTTTCTATGTCACAGTTCACATTTTTGCACAACATGGACTGAAAAGTTTTTCATAGGATTTCAGGAAGGATTAAATGAGTTGATGCATATAAAGTGTGTGGCACAGGGCCTAGCATTTAGAGAGCACTCAACCAATACTGTTATGGTTCTGCCATGCAGCTGTTAGCCAAGTTCCAAGTCCCTGAAATTTCTTCCTTTATCATTATCTCCACACCATTGCAAGGAAACATTTCCCCTTTCCTGCCAGCTCCAAAGGCTGAAATGACGTGCTCCATGTGGTTAGCTGATTATTGCAATGGGGGAGCCATGTCTCAGGGGTCAGAAGGACTTACACACCAGGAATAGATACCCTGAGTTACATGTCTATGGATGAACGATTCAGGAAAGGAACAGAAGCTGGGTTGCTGCTCAGTTCTCAAGCATAGCAGCCTCACTGCTCCCTCAGAGCCTTGGCACGTGGCTGTCTGTGGTGGCATCCTTAGTCTCTGTTTAAAGACATAAGGTAAGCTAAACTCTTCACCTGACTCTCACAAATCATTTTCTATTTCAATGCCTTTCTTGTTTCTAGTCTGTAACCTGTGCCCCCACTTGTAAATATGTATATTTTTTCTTTTGTCTCTTCACATTTGTTTTTCCTACCATGGGACTATGGCAGACATATTATGGTCACAGCATAGGATCTGTCTTGTATTCCATGGTATCCCCAGAGCTTAGTCTGACTCTTAGTGCTCAAGTTCTAATGAAAGAATAAATAAATAAATGATTTTTTAATCAAGACCTTGGAAATATAGGCACTGTGTCACCTAGGAAGTACAGAGGAACCATTCTGTCCCAAATTGTAGCTGCTTTGTCTTTGCTTCTGGCTGGCCTATTTATGAACACAAAGACAATTACTGAGGATATCAGCTTTGTGTAAGGGAGCACATACAAGCATGTCAGAATGTAAAGGATATTTTCTGTAAAAAAAAAAAGCAGCCCGAGAATAAAATAAATATTTTAGAGGAAATGGCAGCAAATGATCTCAATTTTCAACTTAAACTCCATAGTTCCCTGAAGATCTTTTCCCCTTTGCAAATGGATTAACTCTAATGGCCTACCATAATGTGATAGTAGCAAACTTGTTGGGTGGTAAATGTCCAACCTTCTTTACTAAAGACACCAGGGGAAGGGAATCATGCTCTGAAATGGAGCCGGCAGTTACACTTGCCAGGCTAAGGCTTACAAGGGCTGTCAGGACTCCTGCTTCAGGGCAGAAGTTGGTCACCAGCTGGGCTCAGAAGAGATTGCTGCAAGCCCCCTGCTCTGACACTGCACAATTAGGTGCGTTTCAGTAAGGACTTGTGCCATTTTTTTCAAAAAATGCTATTCTACACTGGCTACTCTCAGAGGCGAGATCCTGGGCTGGATGGACCATTGGTCTGGTTCCACTGGGGCAATTCTTGTGCTTTGATGGTCTTAAACAACCTTGCTGAGAGATAAATGTGATTCTAAGAGGATTTTGAGATAAATTCCCACAGCTATGAAGATAAAAACGTTTGACTCCAGTTTTGATGTAAGTAGCAGCCTTAAACATTTAAAGTCATTTGCTTCCTTTATTTGCTCTACTATCTCAGCACATTCTAAAGGACATGACTCACTTGTCCTAAAGTAATTTCTTTATTTGGTCCTCAGAAAATCTTTAGCAGGGCTCTTGCAAGCTGATTTATCTGTGGAAGTAGACATAGTTGAATTTTCTTCTTCTCCTTTTTTTTTTTTTGATTTATTTATTTGAAAGACAGAGTTAGAGAGACAAAAGGGAGAGAGAGAGAGATCTTCTGTCTATTGGTTCACTCCCCCAAAAGGCTACAACAGCCAGGGTTGGGGCAAGCCAAAGTCAGAAGTTTCATCTGGGTCGCTCATGTGGGTGCAGAAACCCAAGGACTTGGGCCATCCTCCACTGCCTTCCCAGGTGCATAAGCAGGGAGCTGGAACAGAAATGGAGCAGCCAGGACTCAAATTGCCTATGTGGGGTGCCAGCATTGTAGGAGGTGGTTTAACCTGCTATGTCAAAAAGTTGACCCCAATTTTCTTCTTTTATATCCACAACTTTTCTCCCTCCTCCAAATTGTACTGTGTACTTAAGTTCAAATATCTCTATCAATATATGATTTTCAGTATGTGCTGTTTAATGTAAAAAATAGCATGGGAAGCCAGCTTTTCACTAAGTGACTTTTGTAGGCATTTGGGACCTCTGTGACACCAAATTTTTAAGCTAAAAGATAAAAGATAATCAGTTCTGATTAAGACTCCTTAATTAATTCAACAAAAATGGGTTAGGCACCTGCAATATGCTCATGCTGCCTCACAGAGATGGGACAACACTCTAACATCAAAAGTCAAAAGACAGTGATCTACTCCTGGAGATATACTCTAGAGCAATGAAAACATACACAATGTGTAGACAGATATGCATGGCAGCATTATGTGGAACAGCCAAAAAAAGTAAAAATGCAACTATTTCTCCACTGATAAATGGGTGATCAAGAGGTGATGTATTTATACCATGGAATATTATTTGGGGAAGAAAAGGAAGAAAGTAGTGATGCATGCTACAAAATGATGAAACTTGAAAGCATTAAATCAAAGAAGTCAGACATACAGGCACATATTGTATGGTTCCATTTATAATAAATGTTCAGAATAGTCAAATCCATAGGGAATAGGGACAGAGTATAGGTTAGTGGTTGCCAGAGGCTGAGGGGAGAGAAAATGGTGATTGTTAATGGATACTTTTTTGGGGGGTAAGGTAGAAATGTTCTGAATTTAGATAGAGGTGACTCATGCAGGACATTGTGAGTATAAGGAAACCCACTGAATTGAAGACTTTACAGGGGTGAGTTTTCTGTTATGTAAATTACATCTCAATAAAAGTATTAGAAACAACATGATAGCAAGCAGAGAAACAGATAATGAAAATATATGGCAGTGAACTGAGTTCTAATTAACCAGAAGAAGGATGGCACATTGGGAGGTAGGTAGGTTAGGAAAGGTCTCTCTGATGATATGGCTGATATGGCATTGATCTGAATCCTAAAAGCAGAAAAAAATTCTGTTATGTGAAGATCTGGGGAAAGGAGCGTTACAAAAGGAAGTCACATGCTTAGCATATTTGAAGCCTTTAGGAAACTTCGTGAGGCTGGGGTAGAGTGAGCAGAGGGCAGAGAATGAGTCAAAATTAATTGAATCTGGTGTAGCAGTTAAGATCCCATTTGAGTCACTCATATCCCCTACAAGATTGCCTAGATTTGAGTCCATGTTCAAACTTCCTACTAAATGTACCCTGGAAGGCAGTGGTGATTGCTCAAATAATTGGATTCCTGCTATCCATACTAGAGACCTGAATTGAAGTCCTGGCTTCTGGTTCTGGCCTGGCCCATCCCTGGCTATTGTGGACATTTAAGGGATAAATCAGAAGATGTGAGATATCTGCCTATCTGTCTCTCTCCCTCAAATAAACAAATAAGTACATAAAAAAAAGTTCCAGGCAAAGCCAGGTCTAAGACCTGTAGAATGTGATATGGAATGTATATTTTATTTTAATGGAAAGCTACTGAGAAGTTTTAAGCAGTAGAAAGACATAAATGAGTCTCTAGTATGTGCAGATCCCATATTGATGCAGTAGAGACAGATGATTAAAACATTGCCCCAAATCCCAAGGGAGTCCTATTTTAATAGGGTTGAGTTAGTATGCAGTTATGCACACAATGATAGAAAGTAGTGAATGTCTAATGTTTCTTTACTATTAAAATAGTAGCAGTATCTAACTAATTGGGGGCCCAATCATTAGACCAGTTTCTAGATTGGAGGAATGGGCCAGCTACTATCACTCCCAATTTACAGATGGGAAACTTTTAAGTAAAATGTAAGGAAATTATTCATGGTCACCAAACACAGGTAGTGTTTGTTCTCAAGGCTTTTGTCTTGAGTCCTTGCTCTTCCCTGGAGAGTAGGAGGCCTTTCCAATAACTCTGAGCACACCATTATCTCCTTGGAAACAAATACACAAAAACCCTATTGATTGTTTTATCAGTTCCTAGCAGATAAGAATTGTTGCTGACAGTAATTTAAATTATTAGTGCTTTGTGAAGCAATTTATTGTGCTTGTGACAAGTCACACTCCGTGTACCCAGGAATTCAGCAGGTTTTATTGTAAACTCTTGGAGTCAATATCTTATACTATTCTTTGGGGCAGATCATGGCTGCAAGAGCCATAAATTAATGCATGCACTCAATGCATGGTTTGAGATTTCAATTTTACTTATTAGTAAATAAACAGCAAAGGACTTGAGACTAAAGTTAACAATAATTTCAGGATTTTAGGATGTCTGGGCCTGAAAGATATCTTAGAATATTACTACTTTTCTTAGTGACCTTCTTTAAGTTATTTATTTGAAAGCTAGAGTTACAGAGGGGGAGAGACACAGAGAGACATCTGCCATCTGCTGGTTTACTTCCCAACTGGCTACAACCAGGACTGGACTAGTCTGAAGCCAGAAGCCAGGAACTTCTGGGTGGCAGGGGCCCAACTTTTGAACCATCCTCTGCTGCTTTTTCCAGGCCACTTAGCAGGGAGCTGGATTGAAAGTGAAGCAGCTGGGACATGAGTTGGCACCATATGGGATGCCCATGTCACATGTGGCAGCTCTATCTATTATGCAACAATGCTGGTCCCTTTTGGTGATCTTTTGATTATTATCTTTAAGAATAATATTTTTATTGCCACTCAGTTTACAATAACTAAGATATTGAATCAATCCAGATGTCCATCAACTGAAGACTGGATAAAGAAATTATGGTGTATGTACACCATGGGATACTACACAGTGATAAAAAAAATGAAATCTTATAATTTGCAACAAAATGGATGTAACTGGAAACCACTAAATATAGTGAAATAAGCCTGTCCCCAAAGGGCAAATACCATAGTTTCTCCCTGATCTGTGGTAACAGAGTACCTAAAAAATAATCTATAGAAATGATGTTGACACTGAGATGTAATGACTCTGAACAACCCTTGTCTTGATTGTTAAGGAACAGGGTTTTTTTTTTTTTTTTTTTTAATACGAAATTCAGCTTTTGGTTTTTTAACCAAGTAAGTATACTGGATAGTGCAAGACTGCACTTTAAGGAAGAATAATCATCTTTATTAAGTGAATTTCTTCATTTTGTAGATGTCTTTTTGCTTAGTCAATATAATAACCACTTTGCAGTTGCCCTCTCAAAAACCAAGCATGCTAAGGACATATTCACTCATTATCATTTTCAAAGAAGTTATCAGAAGGAAATGTTCTCTGTAGCTGCTGGTTACAATGACTCACTCTGCTAATAACACAGGAAGATCAAAATTGCAACCTTAGATTGGAATTTACCCTGTGCTCAGACTGTATGTTCTTTTGACAGAAGTTGGAAAAGCTAAAATTAACATGAGCTTAATGGAGATGATTTAATCTACTTCATTGCATGCACATGCAATGTCCTAAAAGTATCCAAGGGATCCATAGGTAATTTCCATGCAAAACAGAGTCCTTCAGGTGAGGAACCAGTGTTCGATGAAGTTTAGCTACAGGAATGTATCATAACATTCTACTCTTTAGCCCTATTGTGTATATTTCCATTAATATCAGCACAGTGTATTTGATGAAGAATTAGATCCAGATGTAGTCCATATCCTGCCACTTAGGAAGTACGATTTCAAGAGAAATACTTGCACACTTTTGGTTAGTTGAAATGAAGTAAGTTTTGATTCAACAGAATTACATTCAGCCAAAATGTCTGCCAGATTCTGAGAAACTAACTCAGAATCATGTTTTTTTTTTTTTTTCATTCAGAAAATGGAAATGACAGTTGTAGCTATGTCTGAGGGTTATTAAAATAATTAAAATAACTAATATGTATAATGTGTTCAGTAAAACAGACAGAAAATGTTGGACATAATGTTCAACAAGATTTAGCTGGTTTTGGGTGTCACTTCAGTGACTGTTTGTTTCCTCTTTAAGCCAAAGATAATAATATCCCTTTTTGGGGCCAGTGTTGTGGCGCAAAGGGTTAAGCCACAACTGGCAACACCAGCATCCCATTATCAATGTGCTGGTTCAAGTTTTGGCGGCTCCATTTTCAGTAAAACTTCCTGCTAATGCAGCTGGGGAGACAGTGGAAGATGTTCTAAGTGCCTGTGCCCCTGCCAGTACGTGGGAGACCAGTATTGAGTTCTTGGCTTTTAGCTTTGGCCTGACCCAGCCCTTGCTATTGTGGCCATCCACTGGGGAGTGAACCAATGGATGGATGATCTCTCTCCACCCCCCCCCCCCATTGCTCTTCTTTCAAATAAATATATAAATCTTGAAAACATAACAACTTTGCTTAATTTCCCTTCTGATTTATGCAAATAGATGATTATATAACTAAATAGGTGTTGGAAACTATGAAACACTGAAATTTCTTTTCTTTTTTTTTTCATGTCAGTATTGGTATTGAGCCTGTTTGACAGAATTTTGCTGCACAGACCATGGGGTATGCAAATACAGAGAGATGCCCCAACTTGCCAGTTATGCTGGGATTCAAGACTGAACACCCAGAAAGCAATGACAAAGAAACACAGAACATCAGGACGGCATGTCTGGTGAACATCTATGTACAACTGCTGGAAGAACTCACAATGATGCAAGTTTGGGAGCTCTGTCCACTGAAAGAAGAAGAAGCATGAGAGCATAGCTCCCCAGACAGAGGAGCCATGGGAAACACCTTACACTTCTTATATAGATTGTTGACTTCAATCCTCTTGGCCTATCTGCTAGGCCTACTAAGTCCTAGTAACTAAATTGTGGCATTGATCTAGTATGGTTGTCCCTCAAAGGCTTTCTCTTCTTGATTGTTCAACCTCCCGGATTTTGTTAATATAAGACTTAACAGGGGGAGTTGCCAACATCCAGGTGGAAGTGTTTGCAACAGAAAAGGTAATCTCTGGCTAACTCTGTTATGGGAACATTTCTGAGAAAAATGACAACCAGCCCAGAGTACTTCACTGATGCTGGCTGGTCAAGTCATGGGCAACATGTGGGGAAAGTGTCATCTATGCCAAGGCCCAGTTTGCCTCAGAAGGGAGAGGAAATAGCAGGAAGCTGTAGCACTAAGAAGGGCTTTGCTTTGGGGCTTTTCCTTTTTATTAATCAATAAATAAGGTCAAGTTACTCAGTTAAAAAAAAAAAAAACACTCCTGGAAATTCCAGAAAGGCTTTGGCCATGTGACTCACTGCATTCTCCCTCAGTCAGAATTCATTTTCTTCCATTCCTATATTTGATTTCAATTAAAAAAAAAAAGACAGCTTGCTTAATCTTTCTCACAAACTGATACGGTGTATACCTGAGTGAACGGGACAATTTTCCTTATAAATTATGTATAAAATCCTCAACTGCTGCCTCTCTCTTAGAGACTCAAAAGAAAATTCAATTTCTCTTAGCTTATTTTTTCATGGTTCTTGGGATATTCATTTCAGATTTTCCACTCATTTTTATAAATGTCTTATTTATTCAAGCTCTTCATAGAGGAAAGTAATGCTGTGCATTGCTGATTTTATTACTCTGGACAGGTTACAATATCTTCTCAGAAGCCAACACACTAATTGATTTCAAAGTTTCTGTAAATGTTAGGAGGCCTTCTTGCCACACACTTGAAGGGGGAAGTGTGGCACTGTGGGGAGTTCCTGGTTGGTGTAGCAGTGGGACACCAGGATTCCTGTCTGTCCTTCCCTTCCTCAGTGGCTATCTCTGGACCTTAGCTACCGTCAGCTACAGTGTGTTGACATCTCAACTAGTGGAGCAAAACATATCAATATCTCTTTCAGTTCTACAATGTAAGCTTTGTTCTAGAAAATTTTCCTGTGGTTTCTCTGGAACTCTTTCAGATGTCTGTCATGATTCTGCTCAGAGTTTTCCTGGGCGGATGTTGTTTTAATGAGAATTTTTAGCCACAAACGAAAGATGAGAAGGGTATTAAGTTGTTCTCTTATCCCTGATGACCAAGTGTCCCTCAATCAGGGCTGCAGTTTTTTTTTTTTTTTTTTTTTTTTTTTTTTTTTTTTTTGACAGGCAGAGTGGACAGTGAGAGAGAGAGACAGAGAGAGAAAGGTCTTCCTTTTGCCGCTGGTTCACCCTCCAATGGCCGCCGCTGCAGCCGGCGCACCGCGCTGATCCTGGCAGGAGCCAGGATCCAGGTGCTTTTCCTGGTCTCCCATGGGGTGCAGGGCCCAAGCACCTGGGCCATCCTCCACTGCACTCCCTGGCCATAGCAGAGAGCTGGCCTGGAAGAGGGGCAACCGGGACAGAATCCGGCGCCCCAACCGGGACTAGAACCCGGTGTGCCGGCGCCGCAAGGTGGAGGATTAGCCTATTGAGCCACAGGGCTGCAGTTTGTGAGAGACTCTGCGGCCACCTGGAAGAGGGAATCCAGAGTGGTGGGAAGGATTCTGTGATTATTACGAGGAGACACAGATCAGTATTTTCTGGCCTCTCTTTGCCTTAGAGTGTGAGCATAACTAACCTTGCTTCTATTTCCATTATCAAAAGACATTGTGTATTTCCAACATTATCAAGTACTTTAAAAACAAATACTGATTATTATGATTGGGGCTTATTTTTTGCTTTTCATGACATTAATCTTTATATTCCGATGAGAAAAGCTTTTCACTTAGTTATTGTATGGTTCTCCATTTTTTTTTTTTGAGAATAACTTTTTAGTTCCAACCAGTTTTCTTGTATGAGCTTCAGAACTGCTTACAGTTTAAATGCACAGCTGCTTAGATCCAAACCCACTGGAAATACTGTACTCCTTCATTGTATACTTTCTTGGTCTAGACAGATTCCAGAAAAAAGTGGCTGATCATTTCAGTATCCTAGCCCGGCTATGAATCCTCTTGCCTCTTCTACACACATTTTCACAAAAACAAGCAGATATAGAGTAGTAGGCAAGTTATGACAAAGGGAGTTTTGGGTAATAGGCCCAATCCCATTTTAATTATGGGAAGCTGGTAGGAAATAAGATATATTTCTCCATGGGCCATCTAGGAACCTTGCAACCACTGAAACTTGTCAATTAATACACTGATTCATAAGCACATCAAGTCAAGAAAGTAAAAAAGAGAAATCTATGATGCTAGGTTTGGGATTTAAGGGCCCATAAGAGAAAAAGAGATGAATAATAATCTAAATAAAACTGAAATGAATTAATGTGTTTCAAAAAAATTAAAAATCCATTCAATGTGATATTGACAGCTTTTCTTCATTCTGTGATTCTTTTTCGTCTTTCGATGCAAGACAAGTCATACTTGTCTTATTTTACTGCCTAAGGGTATTTTGTAAATTGTGTGAAATGGAAAGAAGGGAAAAGAAACTAGGGTTTGTGGGGCTAACTTTTCTCTATCTCCAGCATGTTACAAGGAGAGATAGCTGGACATTGTGCAATGATCCAAATCCTCTGGTGCAGAAGTTGAGTGTGTATATGTGGGGGCACTCTCTGCTATCCCTTAAGCACTGAGGTTTTCTTATTCTTCTACCTCTTTGTGATCCCTGTATGGAGGAATTCTGCAACTGTTTTCATTAGGTTCAGTGGTTTTTACTTTATGAATCTGTGAGTATAAACAGTCATAAAAAGGAAAGAGGGGCTGGCATTGTATGTTAGGTTAAGTCACCACCAGTGACACCGGCATCCCATATGAATGCTGATTCAAGTCCTGGCTACTTCACTTCTAATCCAGCTCCCTACTAATGTACCTGGGAAAGCAATGGAAGATGGCTCAAACACTAGGGCCCCCGCTACCCACATAAGAGGCCCAGGGCCCAGAAAGATTTTTGGCTTGACCCAGCCCTGGCTGTTGTGACCATTTGGGAAGTGAACCCACCAATAGAAGATTCTCTCTCTCTCACACAATCTCTCTCTCTCTCTCTCTCTCTCTCAGTATCTCTCTATAACACTGCCTTTCAGACAAAAATAAACAAATCTTTTCTTAAGAAAGGGAAACAGGTTATTCTCTTGCCTATGAAAAAAAGAATAAGAAGAAACAATTTGATGTTCAACATGGAGGCAATTCAGTTATATTTTAGGGATGATTTTTCTGGCAGTGAGGATTCCATGGTGCAAAATATAAGGTTTTAGAAGAGCTGTTGGAAAACAACAATGCATGACTCATCTGCTGGGAATGTTTCAGATGCAGACCCACTAAAGTTTTCAAGAGTCGAGGAGATGGACATGCAGATGAAGAGCTCATCATATTGCAGGCACAAGCACATGCAAAATCAAAACCAGAGGCCAGCCTCTGAAATATTTTCTTTTTTAAGAAAGATTTATTTATTTATATGAGAGGCAGAGTCATAGAGAGAGAGGTGGAGAGAGAAAGGGGGGGGGTTCCTCCAACCACTGGTTTACTCTTGAAGTGACTTCATTGGGTAGAGCTGGGCTGATCTAAAGCCAGGAGCCAGGAGCTTCTTCCAGGTCTCCCACATGGGTGCAGGGGCCCAAGGACTTGGGCATCTTTCACTGCTTTCCCACCCACACTAGCAGAGAGCTGGATTGGAAGTATAGCGCCAGGACTCTAACCAGTACCCATATTGGATGCCAATGCGCATGTGCAGGTTCAACCAACTATGCCACAATGTCAGCCCCTGAAATATTTCATAATTTGAGGACAGGACCATTCTTTTCCTTGCTGGGGAGTGTGTAGGGGGGAGGCTCTCAGATATTGACATACAAATAATAAGTATTTTTAAGAGATTTGTTGAGAATTGATAGGAGGTACACATTTGACTTAGTGATTAAGACACTGGTTGGGGGCAGGGTAACTGTTGTGCAGCAGGTTAAGCTGCTGCCTGCTGGCCTTGGTTGAGTACAGACTGCTCTGCTTTAGATTCAGCTCCCTGCTAACGAGCTTGGGAAAGCAGTGGAGGATGACCAAAGTATTTGGGCCTCTGCACTAATGTGGGAAACCTGTATAGAATTCCAGGCTCCCAGTTTTGATCTGGCTCAGCCCCGGCAGTTATGGTCATTTGAAGTATGAATCAACAGTTATAAAAATGTCTTTCCTTCTTTCTCTGTAATCCTGACTTTCAAACAAATCAATCTTTTGTAATTTTTATTTATTTATAAGACACTGGTTGGGATGCCTCCATCACATATTAGAGTGCCTGGGTTCAAGTCCTGGTTCTGGCTTCTGATTTCAGCTTCCTGCTAACGCAGACCCTGGGAAGTAACAGGTGATAGTTCAAGTAGTTGGGACTCTGCCACTCATGTAGCAGACCTGCACTGAATTCTAGACTCTTGGATTTGGCATGGCCCACTCTCTGCCATGATGAACATTTAGGAAATGAAAGGGCAGATGAGAGTTCTGTTTTTTTTCTGTCTGCTTCTCTCTCTCTGCCTCTCAAATAAAAATAATTTTTTAAAAAAATCATAGGATTCCAATAACCACCAGTGATGAATTTTATAACATTAAACCATAAATGAATCCAGAGAGACACAGAATTTATATCTGGGGCTAGGTGTAGGCCTGTTATGATTTGTAGGGCCCTCTACCAGAGGGCCACAGGTAGAAGACTCTAGCCCTAAGATCCTCAGTCCATTTTTCAAATTTCAGCTTCTGTAACATCTCTGATAAATGCATTTTGACTAGGGCAGGAGGCTGAGAAGTATAATGGCGCTAACATTTCTCTGCTGCCTTTTAAGTCATAGTTCGGTGGTCTTGCCCTTTCCTATTTCATGGATTTGCTTTCTCCATTTGTTCTTAGTTGATTAGGAAATTGCTGAACACAGAACTTCTCCCTGTCCATAAATATCACCCAAGTTACACAGCATGGGGAGAAAGCTGCTATTTGTTTGGTTCACCGACTTCGGGACTTTTTGCAAATTAAAGGATTTGAAAGGATCTAATATGGCCATACCATCAGATAAATCGTTAGGGTCAAGTTCTCCCCTTGGGGTTTTCATTTAAGTTACTGTAATAGAAGGTGTACTCAGGCATCCAAGGACAGGAATTAGTCCTCTGTTAGTAACCAGATGCCGCAGCGTGGGGGATGAGCCTCATTTCTGAGTGTGCAGCCTTGCTTTGTATTTCAGGATTTCAAAATGTTATGCTCCACTGTGCAACCTGGTTTCACTTCCTAGAGGAGTTTAGAAAAGGAATTGCTGTTTTTATTGGCACTCTGTCACGTGTTTCCTCACTGAAAGATAGTGGGGCTTTTGAGATGTAGTTGGATTTTGTGGTGATATTTGGAATGGATGAAATTTAGTAAGTCTAATGAAAAATGTGTTGCGTGCTGTCTGTATTTTCAAGTCTGTATTAGGTTTTTTGAAGATGGAAAAATCTCTCTTTGGAAGGTAGCTAAATTTTAGTGAGAAACAAAATCACACATACAGGAAACCACAAAGAAGGTGGATGTATCCACAGAAGTGCTTATCTATGTGGTCACAGATGGGAGGTATCACAGGAACCCAAGATTAAGTTGGGGACGTGGCCTCTAAGGAATTAGTCATATTTTACACATTTCCAGCTGATTGATTGACCGTATACTATAGGAAAGTAACATTATCCAAACCCTGCAAGCTGTTTCTAATTGCAATCTTGAAACCTGAACCATCTGAATTTCTTTGGAAAGTTTGTCTCCTCTATAAAGACTTTATCTGCAGAAAACCAAGTAACTTAGTCATCTTCTTTCTCTAAGAATATCTTATTATTTTGGTTTATATATATGTAAAGCCTATATGCATACATATACACTTATATGAACACACACAGATGCACTCCCACATTTAGACTTTATTTAAATAAGACAATATATGCAATGAACATTAGAAAAGTGATTCCTACCTATTTTTGTAATCTTTACTATTATAATTGATTATTTTCCACTTGGTACATTATTGATTGTAGTATTATGTTTGTCAATGTTTATCAGCACCTATGTAATTTTTTTTGCTAGTAAAAAAAAATAATACTTTACTATAACGAAGTACAGAAAAAAGACAAAATGTGTGCCCCCTGCTACCAAAGAGCTTGATGGGGAAGGAAAAATACTGGATCTGAAAAATTTGGTAAGTAGTTAGCTATTGGAATAAAGAGAGTGAAAAGTGCTCTTGGAGACTATAGAAATTACAGAAAGCTATCAGAAAGAATCAGGACCAGAGCTAGACCTCGGAATGCTGGTGTGATATAGAGAACAAATTGTTGTGGGTGTGACTAAGTTTAGGAAAAGTGTCCAGTTCTGTTAACAATAATCATTAAATATCCAGGAGGTAAATGGATGGACACAAAAGGAACACAACAAAACAGGGAGGATAAATAAGATAAAAATGCAATACTTACAATTAGCTGTTGGGTGGGATTAGCCCATTTTATAGAAAAATCAACTGCATCTCAGAAAGAATAATGGCAGAATTGGTTACAAAAATGAATCTCTGTTAATGATTTCAGAATGCTGGGCTTCTTTTTTTCGTTTCCTCCTACTTCCTCTCCCTTGTTACTCTGCTTTCCAGATACTTTTCTGGAGAATGAAAATAAAACGTGATCTCTCGTTCAGGGAAACCTTCAATCATTTGACTTGGAGAGAAATATGTAGTCATGGAAAATGACCACGGGAGGCTGCTCATTATGGTCAGAATATGAGACTCAACAGATTCATGTGCTCAGGGGTCATCAGAAAATGTGGGAATTGGGTTGTATGGTAAGGATGTGAAGCTTGGAAGATTTAAAACCAGACTAGATTTTGACAGATTTTATATCAGCCTGAAATGGTGGCTAACATGGGAGTTTATGAACCTTAGTAATCTAAATATCCTGTACAAAACAGCATGCCTTATCTGCTGCAGGTTTTCCAGGTATGAATCTCAGATAGAATACAAACAATAAGTTTGACTGCTATGGAAGAGTGTGGTAAACTGAGAAAAATGCATGTGCCTAGAAAACCGAGACCCCAGAGCCTGTTTATCTGTCCTAATCAGGTCTGGAAGAAGGAGGGGATTGTTATAATGGAAATAAGTAGAATAGGCAGTTTTATGCCCTAAGTATTTATATCATCTATTAAAGATATTGCTATAGTCCCTTTTCAGTGATTTGCTGGGCAGTTAAATTCAGACTTCAGTTCAGTTTAACACCCTGAAGTGGCTGTTTTACATAATTTATGTCAGTAGGATTCCTTTTGAACTGCAATCTGACCTTCACAGGGTGAAGGAGAGGCTGCGATCTGAGTCCAGTGGAACCCTACAGGAAGCTCACCGGACCTGGTTTCCTCACATTGAAGTGTCAACCCCATAGAACTGCGTTAGAAAGGGAGATTTATTTTGGAGCCTTGAACTTGGTTATGTGTTAATCTGTTCACATCCCTCCCTAGGCAGCTTTCTGTGTGTGTGTCTCATCCCTAAATTTAGGCTATTAATGCCATAAATGTGATCATCACAGCTTACATCAGATCAACTAGGTTAGTTGTACTGACAATGTAGACAGGAGATATACAAGGTGAAAGGAAAAATAAATCACATGATACCCATGCTTAGGCTTTCCTTTATAATCCACCTGTTTTATATTTACTACATCACACCTGTCTTTCTGCCCCAAGTACACATGCCGTGCTCATTTGCTGATATAAACTGTATTCAGAGAGAGTTGACACACTTGTTTAGCTTTCCATCTCTTTTCTGCCAAATTGTACTTTTCAATTGTTTAAGGGACATGGGCAGCCTTTATTTGTGTCTTACCAGCACTCTTATTTCTATTAGACAATTGCCCCTTCTCAGACTGTGGGTTATGAGGAGATTATTGTCTTACTGCCTTACCCACTCCAGCCCCAGGATGCACTTTTTGACTAGACTGTGGTCACACAGCCCATTGTTCATGGTGCTCCATCTACAAGGTGAGCTTTCCACCATGCAAAGTCTATAGGCATCCCTCCAAGAAATCAGATGGAAAATGGAAAGAGAAGATGCCTTTGCCTTTAAGGAAACAAACAAAAGGGACTGTATGTATGGAGAGCTTGAAAACATCCCTCTTTCTGCCACACTGAGTTAAGCTACTGCCTGCAACTTTAGCATCCCATGACGTGTTGGTTTGAGTCTTGGCTGCTCCACTTCTGGTCCTTCTCTCTGCAAATATGCCTAGGAAATCAGCAGAAGATATCAAAAGTGCTTGGGCTCCTACACCTACATGGGATGGAGTTCCATGCTACTGGCTTCAGCCCGGCCCAGTTCCAGATTTTTCAGTCATTTGGAGAGTGAACCAGCAGATGGAAGATCCTCTCTCTCTCTCTCTCTCTCTCTCTCTCTTTCTCTGTAACTCTGCCTTTCAAATAAACAAATGAATCTTTAGAAAAGAAAACAACTGTCTGAGAAAGAAAACAAGATATAACTGAGGTCTGAGACATGCCTAGAGACACAGTGTATAAATGTAATGAGAGAGAGCAGGAGGTAGAGGTAGAGGTAGAGGTAGAGGTAGAGGTAGAGGTAGAGAGAACTGGATTCAGCCACACTTAACAATCTGTGCTATTCCTGCTGAATTCTTATTTTCAGGCAGATTTTTGACATAGCTGCCTCTACTCTACAGTCTTCCCTGATTGACTACCCAGCTTATAAGTTTCCCTAATTTCTTGGGCTTGATGTTTAAATAATTCTTTTCCATTTGTGTTACATGTGTTGATGTTTTCTTTATAATCCTCAGTTCTTGGGTAGTGTTTCTCAATGGCTTGTCTCTGTCATGACAGGGCTCTGAGTAGCTGTTCAATAAGATCTTGTGACGTAGTTACCTGAGTGTGAGGATGAGCAAAATTAAAATAAAAGGTAAGCATGGGACAGACCTTTGTGCAGCTGATAAGACACTGCTTGGGATACCCACATGCTGCTGTATCTGATTGCCTAGTTTGAGTCCTGGCTCCTCTGCTTCTTTTTTTTTTTTTTTTTTTTTTTTTTTTTTTTTTTTGACAGGCAGAGTGGACAGTGAGAGAGAGAGACAGAGAGAAAGGTCTTCCGTTGCCGTTGGTTCACCCTCCAATGGCCGCCGCGGCCAACACGCTGTGGCCGGCGCACTGTGCTGATCTGATGGCAGGAGCCAGGTACTTCTCCTGGTCTCCCATGGGGTGCAGGGCCCAAGTACTTGGGCCATCCTCCACTGCACTCCCTGGCCACAGCAGAGAGCTGGCCTGGAAGAGGGGCAACCGGGACAGAAGCCGGCGCCCTGACCGGGACTAGAACCCGGTGTGCCAGCGCCGCAAGGTGGAGGATTAGCCTAGTGAGCCGCGGCGCCGGCCTCCTCTGCTTCTGATTTAACTTCTTGCTAATGCATACCCTGGGAGACAGTAGATGATAGCTCAAGCAGTTGGGTCCCTGGAAACTGCATGGAAGTTTGCATGGAAGATTAGTATTGGGTTCCAGTTTCTTGGCTTCAGCCAACAAAGCCTTGGCTATTGTAGGTATTTGGAGAGTGAACTGACAGATGAACAATCTCTCTCTGTCTCTCTTTGTGTTTGTGTGTGCTTGTGTCTTTGTCTCTCCTTTCTCTCTCATTCTGTTTGCATTTCAAATAAAATATTAAAATAGATAAAATGTTTAAAACTCTATCTTTTAAAAATAGAAAAGTTAATTGTACATCCAAAAAGTGTGGCTCTGCCACTCTTTCTGTGAACTGACAGTGACAGAATCCACCTCCTGAAAGCTCTGGTACATGTGCTGGGAGGTTGTAAGGTGATGACAAAAACTCTGCCTTCTTTTGCATCCTGTGTTCTAGATTTCATTTTCTTTCCCACACCTTTGCTGATGGGATTTGATCCCCCTCACATGATGGTGTACCAAATCAGATGAGAAAATTCAGTTTCATTCTATACCCACAGTCATCTTAAACCACGTCTTATCTCTGGGTGTTCTGAATGTAGGTACATGTTTCACACTCAGATGTGGTGTTTCTATATGTCAAACATTAATGAAATAAAGAACTGGTCTTTTACATTTATTCATTTACAATCTAAGGAAAACACTTTTATAACAATACATATCTAGTAGAATATCATAATCCATGCTTAGAAGGAAACTATAGGTATAAATAAATAACGAAAAGACAACAAGTCCTTTAACAATATATGTGAACTACACAATTTATTTGTGGTTCACCCACCATCTATTATGTGATTTGATTCATTTGTGCGGCCACAGCTTTAGGCAGATAAAGGTCTGCAGAGGACAAGGGACCTGTCTTTGGGTTTTATGCTTCTCCTTGTCACATTTAACACACTGAGTACCTAGCACAGGGCTATGTCTACATGGGAGGGGTGTCCCAGCGCACTTTTAAAGAAACTTGAGGGTGTATAATTTAGAAAAAGAAATCTTTTGAAAAAAGTCAATGTGGCTGATTTCTCTCAATCTACTAATTCCTGCATATCTTTTGCTCATGCTGCCATTTTTCTACTTATTTTTCTGAAATGAATTTTAAAAATTTCCTATCTCCCTGCAACACTATGAGAAGAATACAATTAATTTCACATATAGAGCCCAGACACAAGGAACCCTTTCAACACAGGTGTTAGGGCCTTTACAAGGTCCTGCTATTTGCCTCATGTTCCAGAGACAGGCTTACCCAATGAAAGACTGGAGGCTCCTCCGAGGAAGATATCAGTGGGATGCAAACCAGCCTCGAGAATCAGGGTGTCATTCCTTTCTTTCTGCCTTATTTCTAACCAGAAACACTCACAGAGCTCTTACCCTACCTTTAATCTAAGATGATGATCATTCACTAATCTTTGAGTGTTAGATTCCAGATGACAGAAATATTTCAGTGGCAGAGTTGTTCAAGGTGAGTCTGAGGGTCTGTAAGTAAAAAGACCTTTTGTTTCTCTTTCTTTTCCAGGAAGATCTTGGTAAATGACTTTTTAAAATGGTGGGTTGAAGGGTCTTTTTCATTTTTTTTCATGTACATCATTGGTAAAGAATGAAGGTAGAGGGGGACATTGAAATGCTTTGGAAGCATTTAAAGGCCCAAGAAATGTAAAATTCAGAAAAAAAAAAACCTATTCATATAATTCACAGGAAAAAGTTCCACTATCTTCTAGGTTAATTTTTATGTAATACATTTTTGTTTCTGGTGCATTTTATTCACTGGAATTCACCACCGCTCATTCTTCCATGTAGTTATACATCTTAGCGATTTGTCTGAAAATTTATTGTTTCAGAGTGTCACTGAATATGTGAATTAGAAGTGATTGTTAGAAATCTATTGTCATTCATTGATTGGAACAAGAATAGTGAGGTAAGGTAGCAAGATAATATAGCACAATAAGAAAGAAATTAAGAAAGTTGGCTATAAGTAAAAGAAACCAAACCCAAAAGGTCACATGTTGTATGATTTCATTTTTATGAGATGCCCTGAATAGGCAAATTCACGTAGATAGAAAAGAAATTGGTGGTTTCCAGGAGATAGAGGTGGGTTGTGGCAGTCAGCAGGTTGGGAGGTGAATCATGAATGATTTAAAATTGTGGCAATGATTGCAGAACTCTGTGAATATATTAAAGACTCTGAAAAGTACATGTCAAATGGGTAAAGTATATGATATGTGTGTTAGTTTGTTAAGGCTGTTGTAATAAAATAACACAGACTGGCTTCAATTTATCTTCCAGTAATGTATTTCCAAAACTTCTGTAGGTTGGCAGTTGGACACCAAGGATTGACAGTGCTAGACCCTTCTTAGGTTGTGAGGGAAGGGACCTGCCCAGAATTCTCTCCATTTAGCAGTGGTCATCTTCTCCCTAAGTTTTCACACCATCTTTCCTCTGTACTTGTCTGTGTCCAAATTTCCTCTTAAAAAGACACCTTTAGGCCAATTATGGTGTTTGGATTATATCCAATAAAGCTGGAGAGAGAGAGAGAGAGAGAGAGAGAGAGAGAGGAAGGAAGGAAGGAAGGAAGGAAGGAAGGAAGGAAGGAAGGAAGGAAAGAGGGAAGGAGAGAAGGAATTCAAGCTATAGAGTCAGAATTTCTGTTTGCAAATCCAGGTCCATTTAAGGACTAATTACTTTGGGCATGGTACCAACAATCTGTGCATTATATTCTACATTTATAAAATGTTGATAGTAACTTGTACATCATTGAGTTATTGGGAGGATTAAATGATTGATGCTTAGAGTATGATTACCAATTGGCACATAGGAACCATTAAGTAGAAGGCACAGTTACTACAATAAAGGGTAAAGATAAATTGAGATGAAGAACAACGTGGAAGGGGAGGTCTGAGGGCTAGGCCATGGTTGTGCCTGTCTGCTGATGGCCAAAAGTCACTTTTTAGGAAGGCTACTTTTCTAAATCTACTTAGGAAGTTTGGAAAACATGTATTCCATGACAAAGCTAGAGGAAATATGCTTTCATTTTTTTCAACTTAAATCTGCAAATCACCTATTTTTTAAAAGATTTATTTATTTATTTTAAAGAGTTACACACACACACACACACAGAGAGAGAGAGAGAGAGAGAGAGAGAGAGAGAGAGAGACAGAAGTCTTCCATCCACTGACTCACTCCCCAGATGGCCACAATGGCCGGAGCTGTGCCAATCTGAAGCCAGAGCCAGGAGCTTCTTCTGGGTCTCCTATGCGAGCTCAGGGGCCCAAGGACTTAGGCCATCTGGTACTGCTTTCCCAGGCCATAGCAGAGAGCTGGAACGGAAGTGGAGTAGCCAGATCTTTTTTCTTTTTTTTTTGACAGGTAGAGTTAGACAATGAGAGAGAGAGACAGAGAGAAAGGTCTTCCTTCCATTGGTTTGCCCCCCAAATGGTTGCTACGGCCAGCGCGCTGCGCCGAACCAAAGCCAGGATCCAAGTGCTTCCTCCTGGTCTCCAATGCAGGTGCAAGGCCCACTCGGGCCACAGCAGAGAGCTGGACTGGAAGAGGAGCAACACGGGACAGAACCCAGTGCCCCAATCGGGACTAGAACCTGGGGTACCGGCACCGCAGACAGAGGATTACCCTAGTGAGCCATGGCGCCGGCCACAGCCAGGTCTTGAACCGGCGCCCATATGGGATGCCAGCGCTTCAGGCCAGGGCATTAACCCACTGTGCCACAGCGCCAGCCCTATTAAAGAAAACATTTGTAATCTTTTATACACCTTATATTTATGAGAAGAGATACTGTATTATGATACTAGCTATGTTTAAATTCTTTTACTGTTAATACCTTTTTAGGATTTAGTTTCTTTAGGTTTCAATGGGATGCTTAGACTGTATTTTGTTTTGTTATAAAGGCTATGTATAGGAAGTAACTAGTTTTCTGCCTGCATGTGTTCTTCAATCAAATTTAGAAATTTCTTTCTAATTCATGAACAGCAGTTGTATTCTCACATCTACTTTCTTCCCAAAGAACTATGAGGATTAACGGGGATGTGTGAAATATAAAAAACCTCAAGGCAGCCTGTTTCAGTCTATATTCATCGGTACCTTTCCCCATATCCAGGGCTATATATTCTTCACTCTCTTTGTTCCAGGGCACATGTCTTGTGGCTCGTGTTGAAGATGCACTGCCCCTACTTCCCTCACAAAAGCCACCTGAATCCAGCTTACAGGTGGGTTTTATTCCTCCATATTTCCAAATATCTTTCTGAGGAGCTTTCTGCAACAATCTCCATCCTTCTCTTCCTTCTACCTCTGATTTTTATTTCAAACATGCTATTTCCTTTACAAACATTACTACTAAGACAATTCTCATACACTGTCCACAAAAAGTTTTTTGAGATTCTGAAGTGTATGGAATGACTATATGACACATAAGATTGAACCTGTGAATATAAAAAAAATTGAAAAAATGTAATAAAAAGAGAGAACTTGAACTTGATATTTGGAACGATTTTTTATATAATGCCATACCCGTATCTATTATGTGTGTTATATTTTCATTCACTCGGAAAAAATGATTGGATGCTTACTACCCTGCTACAAGTTAATAGGGGAAGTAAAATTACACAGAACACCAGACAAAATGTTCAGGAGCTGCTAACCCAGTAGGGAAAACAAGAGAAATATATACAATAGATGAGGAGTCTTCAAAGAAATGAAATTAAAGGATCAGTTTATTTTGGTTCAATTTGTTTTTAAATCAATACATAGCTTCTTTTTATAATACGCATTGTTATAAACTTTTGTAAGACCCTGACTAAACACATGTGCATAGGTTTCAACAGTTTTTTGCATCAAAATAAATTGATCTTTTAATTCCATTTTTCTTTAAGTTTTGGAAGTATCCTCATATATAAGGCAAATGTGAGAGAGGTGTTATGAAAGAGATATGCACACTGATTTGGAACAAAAGAGAAAACTACTTTGTACACAAGCATAAAAGCTTATTATGGACTTATCCATCTGATTGTACTCTAAAAATCACTCCTATATCTCCTCTAATTTCCTATTATCTGGAGCACCATCATGGAAGTAATAGGGATGTTAAACCAAACTGTAGGTCTAATGAGAATAGAGATGAAATTATTCTTTAGAGTAAAATAAATAAACTAAAATAAACCCGTCTTCTATAAGAGAATGCCCCAGCAGGTAGCTTACTAATGAAAACAATGATTTCCAAGGGATTGTGCATTTCAAAAGTTTTGGCAAAGTGCTAGTTTCTCAGAAGCTTTCATCCGGAAGAAGCAAGCAATATGATTAGATGACTCCAGCCTAGCCTTCATGATCTGAAATTGAAAGAAATGATGAGGACAATTACCCACTCCCCTCACCACCCCTCCCCCAAAGTGGAAACTTGGTCAGACTGTGGTGCAAGCTTGACATAACTAATTGGCGCAAATATTCAACACAGGCATGGGAAATTAACCACCAAAGTCTCATTAGCATTAATTGAACTGCACAGCTAATTCCCTCCCTATTGTGCACAATATTTACTTCATAATGTTTATCCGGACATCCTACAACTTGCAGTAGGAAGCAATGATTTAGGTGCACGGTGCTGAACATTCTGTTGGGTCCTTTATCAACTCCTTTTCACTCTCTCCCATAGGCTCAGATGATGACCTCCAGGTGCCCTCATGGGCTTGGTGTTAGTAGTGCAGGCCTCTCAAACCCCAATTTTCTTCCTTTCCCTTGACCCTCTGCCTGCTCACAGGTACACAATGAAAGAATGAACACATTATAGATTTCTCTTGATATTTTCCACCCAGAAATCAGAATTCCAGACTCAAGAAGGGAGCAGATTTGAAGGATCAGCTTGTCTAGACTTTAGGGAAAGACATCTGCTGGTGCTCTTTCTGTCCCTCTCTCTACACTTCTCACATTCCACCCCCCAACCCTGTTCTCAGAGTTCCTTATATCCACAAGCTTCCTAAACAGCCCCAATATATCTGTTTCATTGCTCTAGTGATTAGGGGTCTGTAGAGTCATGCTATCTAAATCTTTCCTTTTATAACTTCCCATTTTCCAAGCAATCACAAGGATCTTATATTTGTTTAATTTCATTTATGTCTCTTGCCTGTTATGACTATCATGCATATCCACGAGGCTTTAGATGTGCCTGGGACTTTGGGAAATGCTGCATCAGTTTGACTTCTGCAAATACTTGATGTGTATATGACTGATCCATTATAACTCTGGAGGCAGGTGTGTAACTTAGCGGGATAATACCTCAGTTAAATCCATGCATCCCACATCAGAGTATCTGGATTTTAATTCCCAGCTCCAGCTTTCAACTTCAGTTTTCCACTAATGCAGGCATAGACCCTTGGGGGCAGCAGTGAGACAGCTCAAGTGATTTGGGCTCCTGATACCCATGTTGGAAACCTTGATTGAATTCCTGGCCATTGTGGGCATATGTGGAGTGACACAGTGGATAGGAGAACTCTGTCTCTGTCTCTTTTTCTCTCTTTTCCTCCTTCCGTGACTTCTCTGCCTTTCAAATAAATAAATGAAAATTAAACAAAAAGCAGGAAAAAACCCTTCTCAAAATATTGAGTAAAAAGCCAGGCCAAAAAAGTCCATACAGTATAAATCTTGTTATATGAATTTCAAAATACAAATGAAGACAACTGTAACATTCAGAAATAGAGATTTAGGGAAAGCACTATAAAGAAATACAAAAATGTCACTACATTTACATGGCAATAATAGTTATAAGAGGTGCAGGGTAGTGATTAGAAAGAATTGGAGGGGTTTTTTGTTGGTGAAGGCTATTTAGTATTCATTTTTGATAACTGATTATTGATAAATCTTGCAGACTTCTTTGTATGTTTATTTGATAATAAAATTAAGATGTATACAGAGAGATACATGGATGCACAAATTTCTCCATTTCTAGTGATTTTGTGATCTCAATTTTATGAAACATTTATTATCATCATGTCACATAAACCAAGTATACACTACATAAATGAATCTTTTCTATTCTTTTCCATGTTTTGTGTTAGTTCTTACTTGTGGTAGTGGGGGTAGAGATTATTTAATATGTTAAAATAATTATGTTTTTAAAATTATGGTTACATCAGTGGATGAAAACTAAAATACATAATAACTTTTATTCTGTTCTGTTCTGGTAAAATTAGTAATATAAATTTTGTCTTGCCTGACAAGTATTGTATACCTCACCCTATCCAGATGAATCCTACTTATACAACGCTACTCATATATGCTATTTACAATGATTCCTCTTAACCATCCATAGAGGCAAATTTGCTTGCTAGAGATCTGCCAGAAGCATTTTTCTGAAACTGCAATATGAGTAACTAAGTCAACACATTGAAAACTTTGAGGGGAAAAGGCTCATCTTATTAAAATCTCATGCTTCCAAGCCTTGCTTCTGGGTCATCTAATGAAAAGTGTGGCCTTTTACCTACCAGCCCCTTGATGGACTCTTCAGAGGAAGTTTACAGGGAGGAAATGCCATCAGCAATGTTATGTTATTCAGTGTGCATCAGAATAATAATAATCCTTATGCCCTAGCCTCATAAGCTGTCTTAAAAAAAAAAAAAAAGAAAAAGCCACAAGATGTTCTAAATTCACTATCTCATCATTACTCCTCTGGGCCCTAGGAGGCAAAATGGCTTGTTTACTTCATATTTACATACCAACAATGAGAGTGGCCCAGCAGCTTGTGGAATGGTTTTGACCTTCACTTGACTGGCCTATGTCACACAGTCTCCTCAGATCACTAACTGTTAGCTCAATACTGAGCCATCACTGCAGTGTTTTCATATTCTTAAAGCAAACAAAATTGCTTTAAAAAGGCAAAATATAGCCACCCCAGGTTTGAGGAATAAAAGAATATCAAACAAATTGGTTACTGAGAAGCACTCAGCCATTCTTTCTAAAACACTTTCCAAGTAGCCTTGGACCCTGTGATTTCCCCAGTCTACCCATTGTGGAGACAGTAATTAGGTTTCTGACCTTAAGTTGAGGATCTTTCAGGGGGCACTCAAGCTTCATTCTGTCCAGCTTGATTTCATCAGGACACCATACCGAACACTGGATTTTACACCCACAACCTGTAGATAGCAATAGAGAGGTATCAGAAGAAGAGTTCAATTATTAAAATTCACAGCTGTCATTGTCTTTCACTTCCAAACTGAGTATAGAGAAATTGAGGTTCAGTATTTGACGCAACCTAAGGTTCAACAACATTCCTGTCCTGTCCTCAAAGACCCTCCTGCAGCTCTTCCCTGGCGTGGCACCTGCCTTCTTTGTCCACATGAGGATACACGCTGCTTTATGAGCCACTAAAAGGATCAAAGTGACCCTGTGCTCACTGAAGATTTATATCACTCATGCACACATTTAATAAAGGCTGGGGTTTGCTAGCTCTTGACTACCCTGGATTAACTATTGCATCAAGTATGTTTGGACTTTAAAGGAATAAAATGAAGAAAATGCTGGTGTTAACCCTTACATATATTAGTGTCTACCATTTGCTCCAAATTTGGTGATATTTTATTTTCTGTGACATATATTAAGGGCTATTGCTTATCCCTCACCACCTCATATTTGTTTCATATATTGCACTGATGTCTTTATTGAAAGCAGGTGTGTAGGTGTTTAAACATTTATAAACTAGAACGCTTGCTTATGAAATTCTAGAATATAAGTTTTGAAATCACATATATACCTGAAGGCTAAAGAAGGGAACTTGTTTAATTTTCAATAAATTCTTATATTGTGGTTATATTAATGGAGACTGAATTAACAATATTAGCTTTTTCTTTATGATGAACCTGGTACACAGTGAGGTAAGGTTAGTTATCTAGGGACTAGGCTCTTCTCCCATCAATCTTCCAGGTATTTTCCCAGGAACATCTGAACTGAATATGTCCCAGATGACTCAGAATATATAAGAGCCAAAATATGACTTCAGAAAAGCGAGAATCCGTCTTTTTCGATAAAATCAGACTGCTTACTAATTTTGAATTCTTTCCACACCAGAAGGTACGTCTGTGAGCAACACTCAGGAACAAAACTCACTGGGCAGAATTCCTTCCCTAACTCTCTTTTCTGCAACTTTTTGTGTCTTCTGAGAGAGTGGATATGCAGATCAGGGGCAGAACTTGGCCGCCATCAGCGGCACTTGTAAAGAGATCACATCAGCCTGCTAGGGAGGCTCTCTAATTAGAGGTTTATGGTAATGCAATTGTTCCCCACCTGTGAGGCAGCTCTCAGCACTCCAAGGCGTGCAGGAAAAAATAAAGCGGGATTGATGGACAGCCAGTCCCAGCCCAAACTTGCCTGTGTTGGAAAGGCCCAAGGTCAGCCATCTGGCAACCCCACATCTCCAATTTGGTGTGTATTGCAATCAGTTTTTCAGTAAGATGCTGTCCACTCATGAGCTTTGTTGTATGCTTGGAACTTTGGCTCATGCTCCTTCTCCAGAGAGTGAGTGAAAAAGGCAGTTTCCACTCAGGACCTGCTGAGGATGGAGCATGTCTTTGTAATTGCAAGCCATGTGAGTGTGGAGGGCAATTACTCAGGGCTAAGGAAAAAGTAAAAAGTGGAAATTTTCAGACTCTTTGAGGGACAGATTCATGTTACAGTTTTATCTCGCCTTTGCCAATAAGTAGCTATAAACCAATTTTTTGACAGGTCTCTTGGCTTAGCGGGATTCTAAGCACAAAACAGCTTTTATTTTCCCAAATACTTTCAACTACTTTCTCTCTTAACGCCAGTCTACCTACAAAGCAGATCCCAAAACTTCATGGCCCCTTTAAGTTATTAAAATTGATCTAGTCTAGTTCAAAACTCCAGTCTACTCTCTGCCTCTTACCTCACAGTCTAGGCTTTCTGTGATATGTGGGCATTTCTTCAGTTTCAGTTCTGTCCAAGTTGAGGTCTGTCTGCTTTTAGATTTCAGGCTTGCTAAAGGAATTGAGGAAATAGATTTTTTGAAGTTGGCTACATTTTCAGAGGTGTAGAGATGACAGCAGACTCTCTATAGTTTAGATTTTTAAGGGGTCGTTGGTCCTTTCAATGAGGAGACTTATGCACAGATATTTTATGTGGTTTCCATAAAGCAGAGTCCAGTTTTAGCCTGGCTTTTATATCATTAGCTGATCCCATCACAAAATAGTTTCCTTTTGTCTCTGATCTGATGATAGTCCATGTCCCCAACATCATCCTGATGAATCTTAGACTTTGCTGACCTGTAGCTTTCTGAGTACTTCCATTAAGCTCATCTCCTTTCCTTAGGTCTTCCCTCCATTAGCATTAGTCCCAGGAATCACTGAGCCTTTTTTCAATGCTCAGGTAACTGGAGCTTAAAATGCCTATCCCACCTCCTTTCTCCTATCTTCACACTTCCCTAGAACCACAACAACAGAGGCACATGTCCTAATCATTCTATATACCATTAGACAGCACGTCCAACATTCAGAGCTCTCTAAAGAGCTTATTATCCAAGTAGATTCCTTTCACTTTGTCCTCAGTATTGCTAAAGTAGACTTAAGAATATCAAAAATCACGGCTTAAAAAAGCATACCTCCCTTCTTCTTTTTTTGTTTTTATTTTTTTTAATTTATTAAATATAAATTTCCAAAGTACAGTTTATGGATTGCAATGGCTCCCCCCCATAATTTCCCTCCCACTCGCACCCCTCCCATCTCCCGCTCCCTCTCCCATTCCATTCACATCAAGATTCATTTTAAATTATCTTTATATATAGAAGATCGATTTAGTATATATTAAGTAAAGATTTCATCAGTTTGCACCCACACAGAAACACAAAGTGTAAAATACTGTTTCAGTACTAGTTATAGCATTACTTCACATTGGACAACACATTAAGGACAGATCCCACATGAGAAGTAAGTACACAGTGACTCCTGTTGTTGACTTAACAATTTGACACTCTTGTTTATGGCGACAGTAATCTCCCTATGCTCTAGTCATGAGCTGACAAGGCTATGGAAGCCTTCTGAGTACGCCAACTTTGATCTTATTCCGACAGGGTCATAGTCAAAGCGAAAGTTCTCTCCCCCCTTCAGAGAAAATTACCTCCTTCTTTGATGGCCCCATTCTTTTTGCTGGGATCTCACTCGCAGAGATCTTTCATTTAGGTCTTCTTCTTCTTCTTCTTCTTTTTTTTTTTTTTTCCAGAGTGACTTGGCTTTCCATGCCTAAAATACTCTCATGGGCTCTTTAGCTATATCCAAATGCCTTAAGGGCTGATTCTGAGGCCAGATTGCTATTTAGGACATCTGCCATTCTATGAGTCTGCTGTGTATCCCGCTTCCCATGATGGATTGTTCTCTCCCTTTTTGATTCTATCAGTTAGTATTAGCAGACACTAGTCTTGTTTGTGTGATCCCTTTGACTCTTAGACCTATTGGTGTGATCAATTGTGAACTGAAATTGATCACTTGGACTAGTGGGATGGCATTGGTACATGCCACCTTGATGGGATTGTATTGGAATCCCCTGGCATGATTCTAACTCCACCATTGGGGCAAGTCCGATTAAGCATGTCCCAAATTGTATATCTCCTCCCTCTCTTATTCCCACTGTTGAATATAAAAAATCAGGGCTTAAAAAAGCACACCTCCCTTCTTGGAGGTGTGTAATTCTTTCCAGACTCCTCCTATTTGGCTATTTTGCTTTTTTGAGAGAAGCCAAGATACTTACATAGAAAAGCACGCTTTATTGAAATAAATATGCTAAGTATCTTCAGAGAAATGTTTCTAAAAGGTAGTTCAGAATGACACGTGCACCAGTATTCTCTGATGGCCTTGTAAAAGAAACTTTCCTGCACAATTCTCCAAATCAATCAAGTCAGGATCTATGCAGTGCATAAGAATCTCTGTTTCTAACAGCAGCCATGCAAGGGCTATTTGTACCATAAAGTAACAAGTAGAAGATACATAATGAGGATATCAATGCACCCTTTTTCCAACTTGAGAAGATGGAGGCTTGATTCTAATCCTTCACTTTGTGTTGAAATCATCCATGGAACATCTAAAATAGGCTTGACTAATCAGGAGTTTGTATTATAGACAATAAGAATGATCTTTTTCAAACCCCAGTTGCAGTTATTTTTATTACTTTTCATGTGACACTTGTTCTTTCCTCTTTGTCAGTGATTTTTGAATGTGTCTTATCTCTCTTAGACTTCAAGCTCTTACAATGTAAGAGTAATGCTTCCTCTTATTTATTTAGCTATCATTTGTGATACAGGAGAAATTAAGTGAGCTTCTCTCTCTTTCTCTCTCCCCCTCTCTCTCTCTCCTTCTCTCTCTCTCTCTCTGCCCATGTCTGTGCAATTGTTAACTAAAGAATGACATTATAATTCCCACCATTCACTTTGTAAGACAAACAAGGAGCTCTTTACCTTTTTAATTTCTGGATCTTCCTTGACCCAGGTGAGAGTAACATCTTGTGCTACAGGACAAGATCTTCCATTTTGTGCTGGTGGTCTAGGCTAATGATTTGACTAGTGTCACCCCGTAAGTTGTGTTTGGGAAATATGTTTGGTACATTTGACATTTAAGGGGATGGGAAAGAACTGTAAATACTGGAAATGGACAGAATATTCTTGTAAAATAAAGTGTCCTTCATTCTATATGACATTACAATGCTTCCTCAATTAAACTAAAACAAAACAAAAATCCTTCTTTGAATCTAAACCCACCAAAATTTTATTTATAAGTGCAAGGTTTTTCTAGGTACATACAAATTTTGAATTGTTACTTTTCCTGGAGAGTTAAACACTGCTTATTTAATCTGATAATCATTATCTTTTAATTGGAGTGTTTTGCACTTCTATATGTAGTGAAATTGCCTATATATTAGAATTTAAATCTGCTTATTTTTTTGTTTCTTATTTTACCTGTGTTATATTTATTTCATACTTTGTTTTTAAACATTGTTTATTAAATTCTAGTGAAATTAGCATTTTCATTCTTAAACTACTTCAATTTCATTTAGTGTCTTGAAATTTTCTGCTTCTGTAGTTAACATAATTTAAAATTCCACAAAAGTATTCATATATTTTTTTCATTTTGTCCTGCCCAATATCTTTCATTTCTTCTAAGGTATATCGTTTTCTTTTTCCCTTTAATAATGCATTGATAGGAAATCTGCCAGTATTGGTTCTGTGAAAATGTATTTGCTTGAACTTCACTTTTGGGTTATTACTTTTTCTTCAATGTGTGTAGTAGTCTACCTTCTCAGCTATTTTCCTTTGTTGTCTTGAAAATACCACTTCATTGTCTTCTGGCTTCTATTATTTTTTCCTCTTGAAAGATTAGCTAATGCTCCTTTGAAGGTATTAATTTCTTTTAAGATTTTAACATTAAAATATGCTTTTAATATTTTCCTATTTGTTTCTTTTAGCCATTTACTATAATATTTTAGGTGACTTTTATGTATCCATCTTGAGGTTTGTAGAAATTGTGAAACTTATAACTTAAAGCCATTTCTTTCTGTTCTGGAAAATTCTCAGTTTTTGTTTTTTTAAATATTATTTCTTTTTGATTTTGTCTCTCTTCTACTGGGAATCAAATTGCTAGCATGTATATTAATCTATGTCTCAGGATTTATGTTACATTTTCAATTTTTTGTTATCCTTTTGTCAAAATATTTTCTTCTAAAATATCTTTAATTTCTTTAAATCTCTATTACAGCAAGCCTAATCCCCTGAGCCAAATCTTTGAGTTATTAATTTTGTTATTTTTTAAAAAATACATGGGAAGTAGTCTGTGAATATTATCTCAGGATAATAATTGTCACATTACCAAATATTGAACAGAAAGTAGATGTTTTGGGTCTGATAGTGTTGAGAACCATAAGCCCAGTATATTTTAGGTAGAGATAGGTAGGGACTAAATTATTCAGGAGATGTTCAAGTGTCACAGGAGAGTGCTAATTGGCAAAGGCTCACTTTGTTAAGTATAAGAGAGGAGTCTAAGATTTGTTGGTTCTACTAATTACAGAAGCATGTGGTCTTGCTTTCATATAGCACTTGTAGGGATGAGCAGGTTATTGGATGAGACTGGTGACTGTGATTAGAGGACTGCCACAAGTACTGGAGCTTTGGAAATAGCAGAAAGATGTGCATAACAAGCCTAGCACAGAGGATTATAGCTCATTACAGAGTTACCAGACTTTGATGAATACTGAGGACTTGGGTTGATTACCCGTGGTATCATCTCCACTTTAGTTATGTCAGCACATCAGAATGTAGAACTAGTCATGGAACATGGATGGTAATTGAATCTCATCACACTTGGCAAAGGGAGGTTCGAAGGCAGATTTTGCCTTGAGTTCCAGAAACATGTAAATATAATGAAATGTGGCACAATGATTTGTGCCTGTTAACTATCCAAAGTGTATATCTGATGCAATAAGAAATGTATAAAGTGTTCAGGAATAATTTGTTCTGTCAATGGAACTTAATGTCCATTAGGACATAAGACTGTTTCATGTATGGGTGATTCTTGGACTTACAATTATAATTTTTTGACTTTACAATGGTGTGAAAATAATAAGCTAGTAGCAACCATACTGCAAATTTAAAATTTTCTCTGGTGCTAGCAGTATATGGTAAGATAATTTGTTTTCATCTGAGGAGAGCAAGTCACAGTTCCTCAGTCACTTGATCATGAAGGTAAGTAATTGACACTCATCAATGTGTTATATAGCTAAATTAGGATGCTCAATAAGAGTATTAAATGCATTTTAGACATGTTTTAAAGATTTATTTATTGATTTGAAAGAGTTACATAGAGAGAGGGAGACACACCACACTCACATGTGTGCATACACACACAGAGATCTTCTTTCTGGTTGTTCACTTTCCAAATGGCTACAATGGCCAGGGCTGAGATAGGCCAAAGCCAGGAAATAGGAGCTTTGTTTGGGTCTCATACATGTGTAACAGGGGCCCAGGTATTTGGATCATCTTCTTCTATTTCCCAGGCACATTAGCAGGGAGATGGATCATTGGTAGAGCATCCTGGTTGTGAACTGGTGCTCAAATGGGATGCTAGTGTCACAGGTGGCAGCTTAATCTGTTGAGCCACAATGCTGGTCCTGACATAATATTTTCAAAATACAATGATTTATCAAGACATAATTATAGTATAAGCTGAGGAGCATATTCATGTATACATATGCACATGTAAAAATATATATATTTGAAAGAAAATGAGAATCAAAAATGAGTATGAAAAAATAGGCTTCAAGTTTTCAAATTCAAATTCAGTATTGTGTTAGAATCTACTTGAAATCTCTGACACCTATGTCATGAACAGTAGGCATGAGAAGACCTGTTTCTGTTCATCTTTGTTTCTATGCCAAAACACTCAACATAGAGGATTGTGTGAAGCAATGAAAGGCTCCTCAGGTTTCTCATGTTCATGTAACATAAAGGAATTTTTCCTGCGTTGCAATCTCCGTATGCCACTTTAAATAAAGACAGGAAGATAATGTTGTAGGAGTATAATCAAAGAAAACTGTAGATATTTATCGTTCAGATGAACAAGCAAAAAAGAGGAAAAGAATACAGGCAATGTTGACAAAAATCATCCTTAATGCAGGGGGAGGAGGGAGGAGTGGGGATCAAAAGAGAAAGCATAGCCATTTATGAGGTTTTCTATATGTCACACCTAGGCAAGCAATACTATATAAAATATTAAGCAGCTCTAATGCTGACTGAGAAAATTTATAGAGTCTGAAGTACCTGTCTTAAATCATAGCCACTGCTTACCTCTGTTTCTCACTCTTTAACCAAGCTTCTCTGCAGGCATAAGTTGTGCCTCTATGTTTCTTTGGATATTGTGCAAAGACTAAAGCCATAAAGAAATGAAAATAACCAGGGGGAGAATATTAAGCATGGAGAAGATTGTAGCCATGAGCAGATGGATGCAGGCTGCTGTTGACTGGAGCTGTTTATTTTGGATGATGAGCTTATTTTCTATGAAGAGAAAGGTACTTTGTTCCCTTCTTCCCTATTATTAGATTCTTCCATTCATTCATTCAGTGAATATTTAGTTATCAACTGTGTTGTAAATAATTTGTTGGAGGAAATGAGAGATGAAAGTTGTACAAACTTTTTTTCTCAAGATTTTGAAATATTTCATTGTGTTTGAGAAAAGCAAATCTTATGAATGAACAATTAATATACTAGGTTGTTATGAGAAAGTTTTTCAGAAATCAAATTAAGGAGTCTGAAGAGAAGAGAAGGAGAAAACTTTCTGTTAGTCATGACTTTGTTTATTCATGAGTTCTAGTAAAACATTTATTTATTTAAATGTAATTTATTTTTATTTATGTAAAAGGGGAACTGACAGAGGCAAAGAGAGAGAGAGAGAGAGAGAGAGAGAGAGAGACAGAGAGAAATCTTCCATCCACTGGCTTATTCTCCAAATGCCTGCAATGGCTGGGACTAGATTAGATCAAAGAACAGAGCTAGGAACTCCATCCAAATCTCCAATGTACTTAGCAGGTACACCATTGGAAATCACCATTTGTTTCCCCACAGAGTGGGCATTAGCAAGAAGCTGGACCTGGATTGGAAGTAGAGTAGTTGTGACTCTAATCAGGCACTCAATATGGGATCTTATATCCCAAATGATCATTGAACCACTGTGCCACACATGCCCTGAAGAAAGCATTAGTGTTTATTTAGTTAGTGAAGGTTGGTGACTTCCAGGAATTTTCACTGTAGTGAAGAGGATTACAAATGAATAATAAAGTATTTCTGATGGTGAGAAAATCTGTATGAATGGACTATGCAGGAGATTTGAGTGGTCAGGGTGGAAATTATTTTATATGAGGTAATCAGGAAAGGTCTCTCTGAAAAAATATCATTTGAACTGCAATCTGAATCAAGTACAAAAGTACACAGACATGTCCTTTAGGAAGAACATTCCAGGACCTCTAATGAAATTTCTCAAGTTGGAATGAACTTGGTAAATCAAGGAGTGAATGGAGATGAGAGCGATAAGTGGTCAGATGGGTTTGTCTGGAGAACAAGGGAGGACCTCATCTCTTGTAGATAAGAGGAAGAAATTTGGACTTAATTCTAAATACAATGGGAAGTCGGTGAAGGGTTTTAAGAAAAGGAAGATGGGAAAGATCGACATTTTAAAATATTCACTGAGGCAACAGTGCGGAGAGTGATTTGGAGGGAACAAAGAGAAGAAGCAGGAAGATCTGTTGAGTAGTTCAGGAGAGATGCTGGATATTGAATGAAAGTGACTGTCATGGAGTAGGAAGATTCCATGCATACTCTTGGGGCAAGGGAGAGTTTGCAGGATTTGGTAGAGGTTTACATGTGCAGGGTGACAAAGAGGAAGGAGATAGCATGACCCCTATCTCTCTCAAACCACCCAGTGACTGAAGCTACTGCTCAATGAGTTAGGGGAAAAAAGGAAAGAGGGGTTACTTACAAAGAATATAGGTTTTGAGATGCATGCAAGACATTCAATAAGGGCTAAAAATGTTTGATTTGAGATTTTCAAGACTTCCACAGTTTATGCATCCCAATGGCATTTAAAATGCATAGTCCTTTTAGGATGAAGTAAATATCAAAAGAAGGACTGAGGAGGATACATGGAGGACAGAATGTATAAATTATAGTGAGGTTGGACAGACACTATGATGACAGACAGCTTCATGGAAGCTAGGAGGAAGGAGTGTCTGAAGACACAAAGCCTGATGAGTATCTTTCCTTATCCACTGACTTTGGCACTTTGAATCCCTTCATCCCTTTGCTGTTTTTGCTAAATTTAGTCAATACAGAGATTAAAATATGGTGTTGCAAGGTGAAAATTTGATGATCTCTCCATTGTTTCAGGCAGACAGAGGGTTGTGCTCTGGAGCAGGGCACCCATAGAAGACTGTCTTACTGGAATTGAGGAATATCTTTTTTTTTTTCACGATTTACTTATTTATTTGAAAGGCAGAGCCACAGAGAGGCAGAGGAATAAACACACACAGAAAGATGTGTTTCTGCTGGTTCATTCCCCAAATGGCCACAGTGGCTGGACCTGGACCGATCTGAAGCCATGAGGCAGGAGCTTCCTCTGGGTCTCCAATATGGCACAGGGGCCAAAGGGCTTGGGCCATCCTCCACTGCCTTCCCAGGCAGATTAGTAGAAAGCGGATCAGAAATGGAGCAGTTGGGACTCAAATCAGTGCCTGTATGTCATGCTGTCACTGCAGGCTGTGGCTTTACTTGCGATGCTACAACACTGATCCCATTTGGGAATATCTTTAGGCTTCTGGAGCAATGTCTTAGTAACAATTTATTAAAATCTTCTCTGTGATATCGCATCTTCCAGAATTACTCTCCTCCATCCCTCTGTCCCAGGGACTAAGGTATGAGGATATCATCAGTGGGCTCACTTACCCATGACTTCTGATTTGGCTGTATCAATAAGTCTAGAGAGAGATCAGAGAATGAGTTTGGGATCTTTCTTAACCCAGGTCCCTCTAGTGTATCATATGGGGCTGATTTTATTCCTTTAGAAAAAATTGCAACTTCTTTAAGAAGGCCATCTCTATACAACCCTCTCCTTCCAATTCTGGCAATTACTCCTTCTATCTCTCTTCAGGCTTAGCAATGGTAACAAGGCCATTGCTAGTCCTGTTGCTCTTTAACTTCCATATACTCCATCACCATTTTTTAAAAAAGTTCTATTGAATCTTTTTCAATTCATCTGAGTTTAAATGTGATATAATTTCTTGACTCCAAATAATAGAGAAGTTATGAGTTAGTTGGAATAATCCAACACTAACCAAACTGGTTTCACAATTTCAGAATGCTTGGGAACTTAGAAACAGGGAAGGGTTATAAATGTGAAAAGGTCAGAAAAATAAGGCTTCAGTAGGAGACAAGCTGAAACTGAGCCCTGGGGAATGGTGATGGGGAGAGGGCAGTTGATAGAGGCAAAAATGATCCAACTTTACTACAAGGAGAGAAATATGAGACAGCACGTGATCTGCATGGTACTGTAACATTTTACAAAGTGAAACTCTTGGTCTACTCAAGGTGAAATTTCCAATCTGGCTTTTCCTGGACTTCAAAGGCTGTACCCAAGTGTGGTATAATAACAAACATCTTTGGGCTTTATTGTTAGTTGCTGGCACAGAACTCAGACCCTCTTGTTTATAATGAGTCTCTTTGACCATACCTGAGTTGATTTGGAATCAGGCCTCTGTATAACTTTAGGGTGATACTGGTAACCAGAAGATGAAATATGTGATTAGAGGGTTGGCAATGTTAGTAACATGCTCTGAACTCCAGGGAGAAGGGAGCTGAAACTGGGATTAAAAAGAAAAAGCCAATACATTTGAAGAGCTACAGGGTTGGTGACTATCTTAGGGTACATGGAATATGATACCTGAAAAGAACACAGAAGCTATTTACCCCGTATCATACCTGGCCCTATGTATCTTTTCCATTTCATTGTTTCTGAAGTGTATCCTTTAAAATAAAGCAGTAATCAAGCTGGTGCCGTGGCTCATTAGGCTAATCCTCCACCTTGCGGCGCCAGCACACCGGGTTCTAGTCCCGGTCAGGGCGCCGGATTCTGTCCCGGTTGCCCCTCTTCCAGGCCAGCTCTCTGCTGTGGCCCGGGAGTGCAGTGGAGGATGGCCCAAGTCCTTGGGCCCTGCACCCCATGGGAGACCAGGAGAAGTACCTGGCTCCTGCCATCGGATCAGCATGGTGCGCCGGCCACAGTGTGCCGGCCGCGGCGGCCATTGGAGGGTGAACCAATGGCAAAAAAAAGAGACCTTTCTCTCTCTGTGTCTTTCTCTCTCTCTCTCTTCACTCTGCCTGTCAAAAAATAAAAAATAAAATAAGGCAGTAATCAATAAGTAAAGCACTTTGCTGAATACTTTGAGTCATTAGCAAACTATTTAAAGGGACTTATAGGAGTCTCTGAATTTATAGTCAGACCTGAGGACCTCCCTGTAGATGGTGTCTGAAGTGGAGGAAGTGTTATAGGACTTAGCCTTTTAACTTGGAGTGTATGATGCTACCTCTAGGTCAATAGTGTAAGAAAATTGAGTTATTAGACATCCTGTTAGTGTTGCAAAATGGGTTGTTGATATTGGAAGAAAAAAAAACTGATCACAGTTTCTCTCATTTTGCAGCAAGGTACTCTGAATTCAAAACAGTCAGAGGGTCCATTGGTGTTGAGTATGCCCATGCCTTTCCTCAGTGACTCTTAATAACAAACCCATTTTCAAAGTCAGTAGTGTGACCTAACCTACACTGCTCTTGTCCAGCCCTCCTGGGGGACACCCACCAATGAAAGGATGTGAATGTCCCATGAACTGGTCACTCCCCAGCAAAGGAATATGTTAGAAAGTCCCAGGAAGTTTAATGAGGATACACATGGCAAGTGTTCTCTTTCTTCTTCCTTTCTCTCTTTCTTTGTAAACTGGAAGGACTTTAGCTAATGCTCCATAAAAACTGGCTTAATATACAGTTATTACAAAGCTTCAGATTTTTGACAGATTAAGTGCTATTAAATCACCTTACTGTGAAGGCACTGAAAGGTCACAAGATGAATTAGTTTAGGCCATCTTCTCTGAGTCTTTTGCAACCGGCTCCTTTCAGAACTGCCTCCCGCCACCAAGGAAAAGAAAGAAGAATAAAAGAAAAAGTAACGGGGAATTATGACCCTCTAAATGTCTTTAGGATGGGAGACTGTGAAGAATGGCACTGCCTTGTCATGGGAGGCAGATGGGTTTTTATCAGCTTGGAGGGCAATTTTCTACTTTATTTTTCCCCCTTTGGTTGACTTTGATCCATAAGGTTGCATTTTACCCTTTAGGAAGAATTTTCCAGTTGACAGACTCAATGCCCATATCCTATCCTAGTGTTTGGGAAAGAGAAGCAAGAGAAAGGAGTTCAGTTGGATTCAGTATTTTTAAAAAAAACATCACAACTGTTTTTTAGAATTTCTTTTCTTTCTGTGTTTTTGCTATTAGAACTGAATCTCCAATTTATATAGCAGATTGCTACTCTCATAAATGCAGTTTTGAAGGTTCTGATAAAAAATAATACATACACAAGGAAGTGTATCCCACACATTAAGGATTACTTGCAGAAAGGAAGTGTATGGAATACTGTTACTGAAGCATAGCAGGACCAAACAAGGATTACTAACAGCCATGGTAGTTGTTGTAATTTGAAAACTGTAGCAGTGTTTATTTTTCTGCTTTTTGACTTGCCTGAATAACCCATTTACAGAGAAACCTCAGAGATGAAAAAAATGAAAGTCAGCCTGAGAATATGGGAAAATTATTTCCTACAATGGCAACTTTAGTAGTTGTCTTTTCCCAAACAAGTAAAAATGAGACATGATTCTAGTTTTTATCTTTGTGTTTGACCTCATCTCTCAGTCAGTTGCTGGCTGTGATCTGGTGTGGCTCTGGGTGGGACTCTGTAAACACCTAGTGCCTTGCTCCAGGAGATTAGTTATGGAAATAGGTCCCCTCAGTGCACTCCAATCATATGCACACCGCTTCATACTGATCTGCTTCTTTCTATCATTTTCACCAAGATCTAATCTGGGAAATCTCACACTGAACATGCTAAGCACATACGCAGGGACACGCATCGCTTGTATTTTCTTTTTGTGACTTCTTACTGTTCTTTTTCTTTAACTCCAAAGCTTCAGAAACTGGGGTTTTGTATCTTTCAGGTGTTTCAATAGAAGATCACTTTGGAGTTGGGCAGGTGGCATAGTAATCTTTCTATAGCTTTGGTTTCAGATCTCCACCAAGTATAAACCTGCATCAAAGGGAAAACAGAAAGTTCTGGATAATGGGTTGTTTTGAAGAAAAAGGAAAATAGACAAACATTTTACTTAGCCCTTTCCATATTCTGTGCTATGCCTGTCCTAAGTCCGCTCACTTAAATGAGATTTGAGAAATCTACAACTTATCTCCAGTCATACCATACTTGTGGCAGCCTGTTTCTGAACACAAATTTCTCTGACTTCAAAGGCCACACTCTTTGATAGACAAATGTCTCAGAGATTTTAGATGTTATTCACCAATTAAATTAGCCCTTGTACTTTTCTACAATGTGTGAAGGATTGTGCCAGGTGACCTCATTTCATTCTCACCAACATACAACAACCCCATGAGATAGACTACAGATTGCAATGTGCAGGGATTCCTGGGCTATCCACATTTAACAGCTAAAAGAGTGATGATCCTGAGACACTCACAGTTGGGAATTGATGAAGGTAGGCCCAGAGTCCACGTCTTCTGATTTTCTTTTATAAAATAAAGCTTCATTGTAAGTTGTATTTATTTTATTTATATTTATTTTAAAGACAGAGAGACAGAGAGAGAGGAGGGAGTGTGTGTGTGGGAGGTGGGGGAGAGCGAGCAAGAGAGAGAGGTCAGTTTTCTATGTGCTGGTTCACTCCCCAAATACTCACAACACCTAGGAATGGGCCAGGCCAAATCTGGGAGCCATGAACTCCATCTGGGTCTCCCACATGTGTTGTGGGGACCCAAGTAAGTGAACCGTCACCTGCAGTCTCCCAGGTGTACAACTAGCAGAAAGCTGGATTGGAAGTGGCACTTTGACTCAAACCCAGGCACTCCAATACGGGCATCCTTAATGGCTTCTTAACCACTGTGCCAAATGTGTGCCCTATGTCTTCTGATTCTTACTGTAGGATGTTTTCAGTGATGCTCACCTGAATTGGTGGTTCAGGATTCTCCTAATATTATTTATCTCCTTTGCTCTTAGTGTCCATGTGGTAGCTCTATTTCTCTGTTATAGCAGTGGGAAAATAAAAGTACAAACTCTCACAGATGCTCTAACTCAGTTTTATGTTCCTTCTGGGAGCCTTACTTATATGTTGTGGATATTTCCTGCTTTCTCTTCCTCAATTGGACTATCTTTCCCACACATATGTAAGATTTCTAATTTTATTAGAGAAGCTCTATCTTCAATACTTGGGTTTTGTTTATTGAATTAATCAGTAGATCATGCATTTATTTACATAGGAATCGGAGGCTGTACCAAATTTGGGGTCTAACTGGTTAGCTCCATAATCCTTAAAACTCTCATTGTTCTCCACATGAAAAATAAATTCTCACAGACAGAACACTTTCACACATTCTCAAATGCACAGGTTCACTTACACTTCCATTGTTATGTCACTTTTCCTTCAAATATCTACCCAAATTCCAATTCTTCTACAAAGTCTTTTTAAACTATCTCCCTCCAAAACATCCTCATATTCTGGATTACTCAGTGGACATTTACATAAAGTTGAGTATTTACAATTATTCTTTTCTTGAAATGTTCTAGCTTCTCATTTGTACTCTGATAAGCCATGGGATGGTTAGTCAAAAACCTCATTTTTTCTTGTATTTCTTGGTGATAACAAATAAACAATAAATGCTAGCTATCCTGGTTAAACTCTATATGTATCTTAGATATGCACCTGATGCCCATTCCATTACACTTTTCCTCAAGGAGATAATATTTGACAATTTCTACATGTGCTTTCTCTCTACAATTGAGGGCTATTCTCTTCCTTTCTCATAATGTATGGTGTGGTGACTTGTCCACATTAGATGCTCAAAAAATACTAATAAATTTATCTTCATGGATTTTTGATTTTCAAATCAAACAACATAATGCTTGTGAAAGCACTTCACAACAAATAACAGTAAAATGTAAATGTGTGGGATTAACGCTGTGATTCAATAAGCTCAGTCCCAGCCCAGCATATGATCTGATGGTGATGATTTAAATCCTGTAGGGCAATATGCAACAAATCCTTCTTAGACCTGCTTGCTTTTAAAAGGCACAATATTATACTAGCTTATAATCTCAAATTTCCTGGTTAAAAAAATACATTTCTAGTTGAGTGTGCGTCATGCTCCAGGGCCCTACACATCTAAATATTTAACAGGATTGCTTTATATGCCCTTATGCCGATGTTGCCGATATATGATTTGGCTTTTGCCCAGTGGGTCCCTGGGCTTTTCATCATCCAGTGCATATATTGGCTGCAGAGAGCCTGGGCAGCAAGAATAGTGGGGTTGCTGAGGCATCGAATGCAATCAGAATGTTATTTAGAAAAGCTGGGTTGGCAGCCAAGCTTTGCACACACATCTTTTATTACACTGTATCTTTGTGACATATTATTTCTGCTTCATAAGGTCACCTGACCCCGAATGGGACCTGTGGTCCATTGATAACACAGCTGGATGATGGTTGTGGCATGAGTTAGGACTGGACACAGAGAAAGATAAGTTTCCAAATGTCCCGCTTGTGTTGGCAGAGTCTCACAGTTCTCTTCTGCTCCTTAGTGCTCCCTTTTCCCTGCTACTGGTGCATTGGCAGGGTTAGAGGGGAAAGGGATGGTTTAATTCAAAACTGCTTTGAGTTGTTTAGTGAGGGTTGTGTGGGGGAAAGAGAGTCATGAGACGTAGATAAAAATCCATGAATTTCTGCAGATTAACTTCAGTCTTAAGACCAGAATCCACATGCCAGACTCCAGAGCAGGATTTCTTTCACTGGGGCTGCTTTTTTTTCTTCATCTGTCTGGGGCTTTCCACTGGCCATCTTTCAGTCTCAATCTCAGAATTCACTATGTAATATTCATATAACCTTGGTGTTAGTTGCCCACTAATCAGAGAAGGACTCACTTTCTCACTAACTCACCCAGCTGTTATTTATTCAGCATCTACTCTGTACCAGGCATTGTTCTGGTTACTAGGAGAGAGTATCAAACAAGACAGAAGGCCCTTTTCCTTATAGAAATTATTTTAGAGTGGGGACAGAAAGATATAATCAAATAAGTATGTAACATAACAAAACTAAGCCATTATAAACACTATGATGGAAACATAATCAGTAAAATTAATATAAATGTAAATTATAGATTGGAGGTAGAGGACGAATCCCCTCTGATGAAGAGTTCATTAACTTAAGATATTAGTAACAAGGTGTCAGCAATGTCAAGGTTATGGAAGAATGGCCTTGAAAAGACTGCAAGGTATAAATAATCTTACCCTGTTTTTGGAGCAGGCTGGGGTTGGTGTTTCTGGAAGCTGAAAGCCAGCAAGGAGCATGCTTTGAGGTCAAGTTCATGCCAAATTCTGTGCATATGTCTGGGTTTGACAAAGTTAAGTTTTTGTTTTATTTTCAATGGAGAGTTGCTAAAGGTTTTTAAGATGAAAAATTAGCATTTCCTTGTTTTTCTTTATAATTTCACCATCCATTTACACATCTCTAAACCCTATTTTTTTAACTTTTGTGAATGGAATTGTAATATATGAATGTTTTAGTATCTTGTCATTTTTGTTCAAGTTTATTCTCGTGACATAATATAGAGGGTTATTTTATATGTCAAGACAATGTTTATCAGGAAAAGAATGGTGACATTGGAACTTTTGAGATGCTGGAAAAAACATATTTCCTGATGAGAGTAATAATTATTCTGGTGTATTTTTTCACGTTTAAGTGTTAAATAGTACACCTAGGTATATAGATATTCCTGAATGTGTATGTTAGATAAAAATCCTAAAAAGCACTACATTTAATAAGTTTTTCCACCAAAGTCTGTGAGTATAAAAATTTCCCAGGAGGGATGAATTATCCTTTCCTTCATGGTGGTTTTACCAGAGAAGCAAGGAGGAAAGACAGAGCAGATGTGTGGAAAGCTAAGGTGTGCTGTAGATAGTGGATGAATGATACATGATGATGATTAAGCTGGGAGTACAGCAGGCCATTCGTTTAGCTCAGTCAGTAGACAGCTTAGTGACTTGAACAAGTCACACCTCTATTCAGAAATTGGTTTCAGCAATTGTGAATGAAGAAATGATCTTTTGTCAATTGGCACATAGTTGTTACTCAGTGTATATTTAGAAACTTTTAGACTCTAAATGTGTACTTAGATACTTTGATACTAATAGACTCTAACACTTAAGCTACCCTCAACATCTCCAGTGTCCAGATTCTTTTACTCTATAACCTAGGCTGGAATACATCACTCATAGAGCATCGTATTTCTATCTCAAGAATAAGCACCTGGCTCCTGCCATCGGATCAGCGCGGTGCACCAGCCGCAGCACGCCGGCCGCGGCGGCCATTGGAGGGTGAACCAACAGCAAAGGAAGACGTTTCTCTCTGTCTCTCTCTCTCACTGTCCACTCTGCCTGTCAAAAAAAAAAAAAAGAATAAGTTTTCACCTTTTGACATGTAGACAACTTTGCATGTTGGTGAAATCACAAGAAACCTGAACAGCCATCTACTAACACCCAACATACTACTTTTTCAAGAGTGCAAACTCTATCAAGTAAATTTATCTGAAGTATTACTGATATATTCTTATTTGCATATATATTCCATATTATTCACTTATTTTTAAATTTTAATTTATTTGACAGAGAGACAACAGACAATCAGACACATACACACAAAGGTGAGTGGGGAGAACTCATGCTTGGTTCACTCCTCGAATGGCTGCAATGGTTGGGGATGGGTTGGGCTGAAACCAGAAGGCAGGAATTCAATTTAGATCTCCTATGTGGGTGTCAGGAACCAAACTATCTGCTGTCTCCCATGGTCAGTAGTTTCAGGAATCCGGAGTTAGGATCTGAAGCTTGTTATTGAACCCAGGTTCTCTGATATGGGAGATGGGCATCTCAACTGCATCTTAATCACAAATGCTTGCCCTGCTTCAATATAATGTAGAGTCAGATATACTTGAATTCAAATCCTGGCTCTGGTTAACTAGATGAACCATCTTGTACCAGTTTACCTTTCAAAGTTTATAATTTAGAGACCACTAGAATCCACCTCGTATCTTTGTGGCAAACAGTGAGTCCAGCATAGTGGGAGTCACATGACGTACCCTCAGCCCACATTGGTTTCCTCCCTGACTTAACTCTCCACAGGTCTTCTGCAATCAAATCAGGGGTTTCAGATTGGACAAGCTAAACATCTCAGCTGTCCAATTATTTTTATCAGCAGCATCACAGTGATGCACAATAATGTCATTTGCACTTGGGATGGGATGCACAGGATGCACAGTAAGGGTTAGTATAGAAAGTAATAGAATATGGCTTTCCTTTCAGAAAAAAAAAACAGCTTCATTGTTTCACTAGGTGACAATACCATGCTTCTTTTGGAACAGTGGGCTGAAAAGTAGCAGTACTTTCTCTTTCCCAAAATATATTTTCTTGACCAAGTGGGTGCATTCTGTCAGACAGGGCAGCTACTGACAGCTAGGTGAGGGAAAAAGAGGAATTATGCAGGCATTTGGCAGTGTAAATGTTAGAACAACTCAACTGTATGTGTGTTCAGGAGAGTTCAGTAGCTTAGGTGAATGCAACTCCAAGAAATACAATGACAGCTTCCTTTAACCATTATGCTAATAGACAGGGTGGGAGGTGTCTGTTAGAGCAGGCACTGGGGAGACAAGACTTCTGGGCTCAGAGCCCACTCCCAGCAACATCTCCCACTGTGATCTTGGGCAAGTTGCTGATCTTCACTGTACTTTAGTTCTATTTCTCCATCGACAACCTCAAGCTAATAATAGTTACCTTCACTGCAGGGGTGGTACAAAGATTAATGAGTTAATGAGCAGAACTTGCTGTGGAGAGAAGGCAGGCTAGAGAATGTGATCATTTCCACAAATCTCTGATTTGCACAAAGGCTGCCCACAGTAGCTTTCTGAATGGTATGCTCATTCCTTTCTTCTTCTCTCATAATGAACCATTCACCCCATTTCTCCTATGAGGTATGAATGCCCCTGTCCAGGAAGTGATGATGGCCCCCTATCCTAAGTGTAGTGTTTGTTAAAATGATAAAAAGAGAGATCCTACATCATAGAATTATGGAAAGTAGAAAAAGACAAGAGAGATATGAAATCTTAACCTTAACATAAATAAATAACAACATTCACAATTCTGCAATTCCATCTGAGAATAATAATCAGTGATGAGTTGGAAGTTTTTTTTTTTTTTACAAAACCAGTGTCACAATTCAGATAATATAAAATAAAAAAATAAAATAGCAGTTTTAAATGTATTTCTGGTGTAGCACACCCAGATGCATTATGATATTACACACAGGAGTACTTTGGAAAGTTTGTGGAAAAATGATATTAAAACAAAAATTTATATTGAAATAAAAAATGAAAGCTGTACATATTTTATAACAGATTTTCATATTTTTGAAGACTCTTTATATATTAAGTTGTAAGATTAAACATACTATTGTGCTTTGCCTGGTTTCCTGCTCAAGGTCAGAGTGAGAAAAAAAGCATCAACTATTACCATGTGTAGAAAAAAATCTCAACCATTCAAATACAGCCTTAGGCTTGGGTTAACAAGAAAGAAAAGCCAACAACAAACAAACAATAATTCAGTTTTAAGAACAGGGTGTGGGAAAATACTATTAAATACATGGGAAATTAAATTAATAAATAATAATAATCATTATTAATTATATGTTATACTTGATCCCATTCATTGATCATAATCTTGGGAAGTTTAAAAGATAGAGAGTATGTGGTTCATAGATAATGATGATGTTGCTCTGCATCACAAAGCCAGTCCTGGTGAATTGTGATTGAACCCATGTCAATCATGTCAATATTTTTGTTTCTATTACCTTTGCCCAACTTCCTAGAGTGAAGAAGGATTGTAGCTCAGGAAAAAATAAATCATGACAGACACTATAATATCTATAGGCCAAGTTGGAAATTATCCATGCGTTCATCCAGTCATATAATCATCTTCCAAATACGTGATAACTGCCATGATGTATCAAGTGAAGTACTACTAGTTAACAGCATTGAGCCGAGATAAAGAAGACTATGCCCTTTACCTAGCTCTAGCAGACAGGGCATAGAAATGTAAAGGCAAAAATTTCAGCAAGAATATCTTAAACCAGCAGAATAGGGCTTGATCCTAGAATTATGGGTGCTTGACCCCTGCTGGGTACTGTGTTTCTAAGACTTTAGGCTTTTGATTCCTGCCAGAAGAGATTCTAGAGCAATCAGGTAGAGATGCTAATATGATCTTGGAAAAGAGATATGAAATATATATTCTACTGATTTCTGTTAACATTTTCTATGGGCAGTACAGCAGATTGCAGTCTGGTGGAAGAAAGCTATAGTGGGAATTAGTTTACTCATATTCTAGCTGGAAAATTCTGGGCCATATTAATAATAATCCATTGGTCCTCTAGTTTTAGCACACCTGAACACCTTAGGCCTGTTATCATTTGCAAATGGGTCAGGAGATAGGAAACCCCAAAAGATAATCTAAAAGCCATAAAAAGCTCAAATTGCCTATGTCCTAGTTTTTCCACACACAAGCTCCATGTTCTGTAACTACTTGGTTTCCTCTGTCACTTAGGATCATCACAAGATGTTATTTGTGCATGATGGAATGCAGAAAATAGCATCTTATGCATTGCTGTACCTGGGGCTAAATAAAGAGACAGTGATCCAAACAATCTCTGTTACCTAACATGATGAATGCAGATGACTCAGTCACATTCCTTCTACATAAATCTTACCAGTGGGTACCAGTTGGTAGCATCCTCTTCTCTCATGAATTCATAGTACTTAAATGTTCTACTTTCTTGACACAGAATCAGTTACACTCTTTATGATTTGTATCTCTTTTGTTGATACATTTCCAATATGTACTCAATTTTGCAATTATGCAAAGTGTTGTACTTTTATACCTTTCATTACAAAGCAATTTAGGAGTGTGTCCTTTTTGTCAGAGATGGACTTTCAAATAAGTTTGCTCTTCTCCCCTCCTCTATCTAAAATATTGAAGACATTTAAAACATGCTTAATTACTCTTTTTTTTTTTTTTTTGGACAGGTAGAGTTAGACAGTGAGAGAGAGACAGAGAGAAAGGTCTTCCTTCTGTTGGTTCACCCCCCAAATGGCCACTGTGGCCGGCGCTGCAGTGATCCGAAGCCAGGAGCCAGGTGCTTCCTCCTGGCCTCCCTTGTGGGTGCTGGGCCCAAACACTTGGGCCATCCTCCATTGCCTTCTCAGGCCACAGCAGAGAGCTGGACTGGAAGAGGGGCAACCTGGACAGAATCCGGTGTCCCAACCAGGACTAGAACCCGGTGTGCGGGCGCCGCAGGTGGAGGATTTGCCTAGTGAGCCGCAGCTGCGGCCATAATTACTCTTTTATACAGTGAACAAGTATAGCTGATTCTGAGGTATATTTCCATGTGCAATTCTGATATCTGTGAAATTTGTCTTTCGTATCCTTTCATTTGGTTCTCAAGTGCCAAGGTTTTTGCACATCATTTCTCAGTGAAAACTGCCTAAATCTCAGAATTTGGAGGAAAAGAAAAAAAAGATATATTTAGCCAAAGTTTAATTAACAGATGAGATGTTTCATAAGATGAGATTTTCAAAGTCAGCAACAGCATGTGAACCTTGCAGGAGAGAGTAAGGAATTACTGTAATAAGGGCCAGAGAGAACCAAAAAAAAAAAAAAAAAAGAAGGTTTAAGCAAAGGGAGAGATGATTGGATTTATAAATTTAAAAGATGTGTCTCGCTTCTGCTTCCATGGGATCATTTTTTCTAAATTAAATTATAAGAACTAATGGGTAAATAGAAAATTCAGTTTACAGAAAATTTCTTTAAGGCCAGATTTGCTAACCTAATCTTTTGCAAGAAGTCAGAGAATCTTATCAAAGAAAACATTTAGAAGCTCACAATTGCCTGTATTTCAGATGTGTGTATCTGCAATGCATGTCTGTATCCATGCATGTTGATGTTTGACTTTGAGCATGCTACAAACTCTGGGCCTTAAAAATGAGACAGTTTGGATAAAACGATTTCTAAGGTCTCTTTCAGCTTTAATATTTTATGACCATGAAATTAGTGCATTAGAAACTGATTAAAATCTAAGACACTATAAAACAATTCTTTTCTTCAACCTTGTGAATGAAATGAATCAGAGATATTACTACCTTCAAGATCAACATGTGTGCAGCATTTTATTGTCTGTCAAAGATACATGCAGTGTACCATTTGAAATCACATCATACTGAAAATTATTATGTCTATTTTGCTAATGAAAAATATAATGTTTAGAGGAATTGTCTGTCATAAACAGAATAAACAACTAGCTAGTGGTATAAGCAAGAGCAGGCTAGGAATTCTCTATATGTACAAATCAAGAAAATTGTTCTTTATATTTTCATCATGATTTTTAATGGCTAGATGGGTTTATTTATAAATTAACTTTCAACTTCCTTGGCAATTATACCTGGTTTATTTCTTTGCTTATCTATTAGCAGTTACCCAAAGGACTTTATGGTCAGAATCGCTGCCCTTTCTTACAGTTCAAAGCATAAGAAAGCATGAAATAAGGAAAATTTTACTAAACTTACAATTTTGATCAAGGTCTAATACGCATGTTTTCTGTTGTTAAAGGAAAAGTCATTGATGCGATTATTTAGGTGATTGTCAAGATTTTATTGTTTGCTCTGTAGAGATACAGCCTTTGGGTGTAGGGAAAAGATATATTTGTATCTTTCCTGGAGTTTTATTTTGTTCTAGGGGTTCTCCTGTCTCTCCCTGTTTAAATGTGTTGGTATACACGCACACATATGCAGACACTTCTCTTGCCATCACCATCAGAGCCTTCCTAAGCCTGCTTGATGATGGAGACCTGGCACTCCCTGTGACAGAGGTGTTGCTCATAGATTTCAGAAGGTTTTCTGTATGTCCCTTTCCTCCCCGTTAATTCCTTCCAGGTATGCCTTTGAAATTTTAACTGCACTTCTTAGCTGCTCTTTGGATACTGCCATCTTGTGTGCTAATTACTGCATAAATGCAAAATTATTTTTTATCATGTAGAGCACATATATCATTATGTATATGATTGGCCCAAACTTTCAGAAATCAAGCAAACAAGCAGCCTGATATACAATCATACAAGGATTGGGTCCAAATTATGTAAGAATCACCCGGAGAAGTTTGACAGTGAAGTCTTTCAAAGATAAACCTATGGAAATGGCTTACTTTTGACAGCCCTTTCTGGAACTTCGGCAGCCTCTTCCCTACCCCCTCTTCCTTCTCTTCCTTCATGTCAGACTGGGCTGTGTTTGAAATTCCTCAGCCCACCACGTGTGTGCTGTCTTTATATATACACTCATCTCTCCCGAGGAAAGATTTCAACTTCATGGCAAAACTGAAGAAAGCATGTCAGAATGCTGTCGGAGAGAGAACCTTCTTTTCTACAACTGTTTTTGGACGCCAGCCAAAATTTCCCCTTTCTGGCTTTTACTCTTGACACTCTCTCCCCAAGGAGTAGAAGGGATATTTTAGCAACTGGCAGGTTTTAACAGTGCCCCTCAGTACCAGCATGGGCAGTCCAGAATTCAGAGTCCTGACTCTATCTTCATGTCAATATTAAATAAGCATGCCATTTTAAGACAACGCAGGGCAACTTTTCTTTTGAGGCTATCTGGGGAGATTTTTTTTTTTATTTTATAAAGGGTTTTATATAAGACATCAAATAGTTATGAGGAACGTGGCTGTGCTTTTTATAACACAAGAAAGGTTAAGAGCAGAAATTTTTATAGACACTATAAGAACTTTCAAGGGACTAAAAAGCTCAGTGGACTCTAAAGACACATTTCACCTTCAGGAAGAGGATTCAAGTTCACTGAGGAATCAACAAGTTACAAGGGTTGAGATCCGAGGCAGGGTCCCTGGTGTTGGCTGAGCTCTGTGTGAAATTGGCTTTGCAACTAATTGAAGAATTGTTTCGTGTTTTGTTACAGCATAGCACACAGGGCACTGGTCTCTGGGAACGGATGAGCAGTAAGATTTAGGCTCTGGGTTAGCTGAAAATAAAAGTGTTCTTTATTTTGGTATTTCTTGGTGATTCAAACTAAAGAAAAGTGTGGTGTTTGTATTGAGGTGTTTCATGGAACACTTTTTCCCTGGATAACTTTTTATCCTAAGGTAGGATGGCGACTCTGTGTTGAAAATGAAACACCTTTGGGAGACAAATACTAGTCAGAGGAAATTCTCTGAAATAGGCAGAAGAACTAAATTCAAACAGAAATCAGTTTACAAGAGAAAGAATAGACTGCACATGAAAGTGAAGTAGACTGGGGGGCCCGCACTGTGGCATAGAGGGTAAAGTTGCTGTCTGCCTCGCACACGGGCACCATTGTGAATCCCAGCTGCTCCACTTCCAGTCCAGCTCCGTATTAATGTGCCTGGGAATGTAGCAGAAGATGGCTCAAGTTCTTTTGTCCCTGCACCCACGTCGAAGACCTGGAATTAGCTCTGGGCTCCTGGTTTCAGCCTTGCTCAGCCCTGGTCATTGCTGACATTTGGGGATTGAACCAGTGGATGGAAGATCTCTCTGTTTCTCTCTCTCTCTCTCTCTCTCTCTCTCTCTCTAACTGTACCTTTCAAATAAAATAAATATTTTT